>NC_039244.1:23307807-23453461 GCF_003368295.1 Carassius auratus | reverse complement strand
TTTTGAAATAGTTTGTCATGCATTAATCTAACAAATCAGTGACATTTTATGCTCCAGTATAATGGGAAAATCTAGTAAGAAAAACTAAAACGTACAGTATCTGGAAACGTGTGCTTGAAATGTTTCAATATTTTAGTTGGAAAACAAATCAGGTTGCTGATTTAGAAAATCATTTTCTGTGGTGTCATGCCTAACACCCCCTTAAACTTTATAAACTGTTGAATGCATGGCCTTTGGTGTTTTATCGCTTTAACATTGAGCTGTGAGTGTTTCGAAGCAGTGAGCACTTAAAATAACTAATGCATGTTCTGCACTGACGCAGTCTGTGCTCGCCCGGTCAACTCATTTGCAAAGTCACTTTAGATAAAAGCCTTCTGTTAAATGAATAGAAATAAATGTAAATGTGTTATTAATTCAATCTGTGAATTTTATCTCTTGCATCTCTTGTGATCATTGATTGATAGATCCTGTATACATAGTTGCAGCTTTAACATTTCTGATCAGATTAATCATATTTAAAATCAATATAATAGCCTATTTATAATATATATAACACACACACACACACACAGATTATATATATATATATATATATATATATATATATATAATATATAATTTTATGACTTAGATTCATTTAATCATTCATGAACATTGATGCTTTCTTTGCATTGCTGTTGCCACATTTGGTTATTTCTTTCATATTTACCTGTGGCTTAGTGTTATGTAATGTCTGTGTGGATGCAGACGGAATCAGAAGCGATTTAGATGGACATCTGAGCGCTCTCTCTGTTTTGGTAAAGTCGTGTTCTGATGTTCTGGACAGCATTATGACAAATCTTGAATCACACAGGCATGTGAACAGATCAGAATCCTCTGCTTCCACAACAGGATGGATGACTTCACTTCAGTTCCTCTCCTCAGTCTCCTGTAGTCTTTTTTCTCTTCTTTTGTCACCTCATCTCTTCTCAAGCCATCTCCTCACTAACCTCATTTATTGGGCTCATTATTCTTGTTCAATCCATACAGTAAGTTCTCAGTGATTCTCAGTGATGATCATCTAGTTTGATCACATTCCTGAAAGTTCACAGATCGCTCCTGACAGTGTTTTAACATGCTCATTTAATGTCCTGTTGATGTTATTTCACAATGCTACGTGTGAAACAGCGACTCCATGAAACAGCTCCATTCGAGCAACACGTCCTCTGTGTCCGTGGAAATAATAAGAGCTTTTACCAGGCACTCTGATGTCTGTGAAATCCCTTTCCTTCAGGAGAGGAGGTCACTGACATGAGCGCTGTGCTACGCCAGACGCTGAGCTCTGTTTGTCCTGGAGACGTAAGCTCAGAGCAAAAGAATGCAGCTAAAAGAAGGAGAGGGCATTCTTTATAATGATGTGCACACTCCTGTTTGTCACTCCTCCTGTCTTTCTTTCTCGTTCTTTCTTTCACATTTTGGTCTCTTTCACAACAGGTTTTATTGTTGTTAACTAAAACTAAAAATGTATCAGAAACAGTTTAATTAAAATAAGGCCGAAATAAAATATAAATACTTGCTGAAATTCTTAAAGGTCCCATGGCATGAAAATTTCACTTTATGAGTTTTTTAACATTAAAGGTTTAGTTCACCCAAATATTAAAATTAGGTCAATTTTTTTGTAACGTTAATATTTTTATGTCACCTTTGATCAAATTAATGCATCCTTGTTTAATTAAAAGTATTAATATTTAACTAATCTTACTGATCTCAGACAATTGAGCTAGTGCATGGCTCTCTTTTCTGCTTCTCTCTGTCACTTCGTCTGTCTTTCTTTCTGTCTCTTGTTCTGGTCCTCATGAGGTGATGGAGTCTGTCTGTGTGAGGGTGGGACTGTCAACTACACACCCTGTCTGTGTGCGTGCGTGTGTGTGTGTGGTGTGTGTGTTTCAAGCAGCAGAAATCCTCTTCAGTGAGTCGTGAGAAAGAAAGCTGGCCTCACACACTCACACTGCTGCTCTGTTGCCCTTTAATGTCTTACGAATGTCTTCTTGCATGTTTGTCAGCTCTCTAGTGAGCTTTTGTCCTGCTCTCGCACAGATTTATAAACCTGATCGCTTTTCTCTCCCCCTCCTTCTGTCTGTTTCTCTTTCTTTTCATTCCTTCTCTCTCTTGTTCTTCCTCTGGATGCCAGTGTGCAGTAAATATGCACATATTTTACCCTCATTTGGTCATTAACTCCTGGAATGTGTTTTCTTGAGCCCTGCTGGGTTTGTTCAACAAAGCAGTATGAGCTATTAACCACTAAACACCACACACACACACACACACACACACCTCGACCTGCTCTTACCAGAGGATCGGTCACTCTGGAAACTCAGGTTTTACAGTGAATAGAAAGTTTCTTCTTTAAGTTCTTTTAAGTTTATCTTGTAGAGTTTTACAGGACTTCGTAACGTGATGTTTCAGTTGGATGATTCCGGAGTGGAAAAGAGGAACATTATTCCATCCTCATGCATCCAGTCTGTGCACCTCTCTGAACTAACAGACTACTTATTTCAGCACATCAACTGATATATTTATTTAAAACTGGACAAATGAGCTTTTGATAGCAAATTTCTATTTCAATTTCAATTTTTTTTTTTTTTTTTTTTTTTTTTACTGACTCAATCCTGGTTTTGTTTTTTAGTCAAAAAAAAAAAAAAAACTAACAAAAACACATTCAATCTGATGTTTACAGCCCTTATCCAAACCACATCTGTATGTGGTTTGAAATCCGATTACAATCAAATCTGGAAAGTATAAATGGACAGATTGGATTTCTTTTAATCGTTCATGACTCCTTCAGTCTGTCAATCAATTTTCTGTCCAATGTCCATACCAATACTTTGCAGAGTGACAATACCAGCCTAACAGAACATACTTTAGTTTGTCTTTTGTTAGTTTTTTTTATATATACATAGAAACAGTGAGTTGAAAAAGGAAAGAGGATCAGGAACTGACAAGCTGAATTCACGCTTTCTTTAAAGCAATTTTTAACCAATCAGATGTGTGCCTGAGCAGAGGAATCAATGTGACAAAAAAAAAAAAAAAAAAACTTTGCAACATGCAAGAAAAAATGTTAATTAGCAGATTCTTTTTCTCATTTTGGAGTAAATAAAACATATTTTAATGAACAAGATAGATTTACTTGGGCAAAATTAGATTTCTGTTTTCAGAAAAAAAGTTTGTAGCCAAATTTATTTACTTTAAAAAATATATTTTTAATTAGCAAGGACACATTAAATTAAACAAAAGTGACAGCAAAGACTACATTTGGTACAAAAAATTCTAAAACAAATAAATGCTGTTCTTTTGAACGTTCTATTTATCAAAGAATCCAGTGAAAAACAAAAAGTATAACCATTTCCAAAATAAATAAATAACGGTAGGTAGGTAGATATATAAATAAGCACAACAATTCAGCTTTAGCATCATAGGAATAGATTACATGTAAAATATATTCAAATAGAGTTATTTTAAATTGTAATAAAATTTCACACTATTACCATTTTACAGTTTATGAACATAAGAAAACTTCTAAAAAAATAAAAAAAATTATAATAATTCATAGCAACTCCAAGTTTTGAAGTGTTGTGTACTGTATATTTTGAATTAAGCTTTGTTGTTCTTGTTCTAAGCATAAATGTAAATATGTGAGCCTAGCATGCATTTTAATAATGAATGTTTTTATGTTTTTATTGGGCAACAAGAAAATTAGCTTTTGCGGTGAAGAAAAACAACAACATTAATCTAGATGTTCAAATGAACTTGTCTCAATAGTGACCCTTGCAGGAACATTCCCCATTGCAGTATTTAACCTGGAGCCTGTCCGATCTCACTTTGGAAACATCTTAGAGCAGATGTCTGGATTAGCTGTGATTGATTCTCTCGTAGGACGTGAGTTTTGGCCGTGTTCATTTGTGAACCGGAAGAGAGGGACACACACAGGCGATGAAATTAGTTGCATATTGAACTCCCTTTATACTGTATGCCTTATGAAATATGTAAAATGGGAGTTAGATGTCCCACGTGACATCAATGTTTGCACAGTCCGGGGAGCCATATTAAGGAAAAAAAATAGCCTGCAATTTGGTTGATATTTAGTTCTGTAATAAATTAGATCTCCTGGTCTAAGAAGCACAATTTCAGTTAACCTTATTGGCAGAGACCGTTATCGAAATTCTAAATGTTCTCAAGGACTCAAATCCATCACCTTTATTTGGAATACTCATACTCATAAGTTAAGCTCATATGTTGTTAATTGCCATAAACTATTATTTTGACTTGGGTTTCAGTTTGTAAAACAAAGTTTAAACACATTCAATTAATCTCAATCTAACGTTTCAACCTTGGCATTTCTAGTTCAAAAGATTTGTCGAATTGTTTGTCATGTACAGAATTAGAAAGAGAGGCTGAGATAACTGGGCCTTCAGCCAGTTAATAAACCATAACCATGGTCACTGCAGTCTTTCATTCTTTAATTAATTCTTTATAGTATGTCTAATGAGAGTCTCTTGAATGCGTTTTAGACTCCGTAGGTTAGCTGACTCAGTCACGACACCGCCAGCCAGTCCATTAAGACATGAATATGTAATTAATTTATTCATTTGACTACGTTGGATGATTGCAAGGTTGATTGGTTTGGAAAGGCTTTGATAAAAAATATTCATTTCTGTGATTCGTTTATAATCAGTGTTTGACTTTATTGGACCTAATGGGTCACATGAGGCACAGAAGAGGAAAACATTACCGTATTTTTCGAACTATAAGTCCCACTTGAGTATAAGTCGCATCAGTCCAAAAATATGTCATGATGAGAAAAAAAAAAGCAGATTTAAGTCGCACTGGACTATAAGTCGCATTTATTTAGAACCAAGAACCGAGAGAAAACATTACCATCTACAGCCGCGAGAGGGCGCTCTATGTTTTCAGTGTAGACTACAGGAGCACTGAGCCGCATAGAGCGCCCTCTCGTGGCTGGAGACGGTAATGTTTTCTATTGGTTTTCTCTTAGTTAATTTCTCTTTGTTCACGTCAAATTAATTTTGATAAATAAGTGGCACCTGACTATAAGTCGCAGGACCAGCCAAACTATGGAAAAAAGTGTGACTTATAGTCTGGAAAATACGGTAATTATATTTCTTGTGTTGGGTTGATGCCTTCAAGAAAAATGCTGTTCATTTGGCTTACTGTGTCAGAGTAACATTTTAAATGTCATATTCTATTTTTATTTTCTTTTTGCATTTTAATTCCACTTTTAATTTTAAATAACCTTTTTTTTTATCCCACTTCTGACCTTTTTTATGTGGGCTGTTTTTGTGTTTGTAAATGACCTCCATTATGATTGGCAAGCTCTGACTTTATAAACGTGGACAATCTTAATCCTCATGTGCTCTTATAGTTGTGACTGCATAAACCTGAATATTTCTGAATGATTGATCTAAGCAAAAGTGTGCAGAACAGGCAAATTGTGCTTTACATACAAATTAAATCAAAGGCAAATAGGTGTCAATAAAGTTCAGTTAGAATCAAGCAGTACCTTGCAACTGTGGATAGTTGGCTATTATTAACACATCAAATTGCATGCTGTTTCAAATTAACTTGAAATCCATATGCATTTCTTCAGCAATTACTGCAAAGTAATATGACTTCAAAACCAATAGCATTGTGCACTTCCAATCTATTCCTTTAATTGGATCAATTCTCAGTTGTTTGAGGAACAGCATTTTCTTTTCAACAGCAGCTGTGTTTTGGTAATTAGACATGGTTTTTAACAGTCTGATAAAGAAGAATAGTCACATGAAGAGCTTCCCGCTCAAAACGGCACTCGTCTGTTTATATTGAGAATAAACTTAAGCTTTGTTTGGGAACTTTCTGTTAAGAATTGTGCAAAAATGCAAGTCATTTGCGAGCAGCCACTCATTCTTCTCATTTTGGTTAACAAAAGTTATTCTGTTACTCAGCTATGGAAGACTGTGTTCTATAGTTCTGTGTTACACAGTGTGAAATCATAAACGGTTACACTAAAATGTAGGCTGGGAAAACAGTGTTGGAATATGACTGCACAGTATAGTACATCCTCCATAGAGCAGAGAAAATCCTGTTTTTCATGATGTTTCCATTATATGTTTCAATATGCTGGGGTTGAGGATGTGTGTGTGTGTGTGTGTGTGTGCGTGTCCCTACTGGGCTTTGCGAGTGTGCATTATGTCTATTTATAGTGCAGCAGGGCATGTTCTCAATGCAGAAGTTTGTATGTACTGTACCTACCAATAAAATAGATTAGAAGAAGAAATAGAAGAAATAGAAGGTAAATGCAATAAATAACTCCCAGTAACCAGGTAACATGATTTTGTGGGGTTATTATTTGCTTTTGCCACCTGCTTTTTTCTTGAACATAAAATAAGCTTTATTATTATAATTAGTTTCCTAAATATGTTGTGGTTAATTTCAAAATGAAATCTGATTCATTACTTCGAAACGTGACTTATTAATAATTGTGCAAATTGTTAGGCCTATGCAGTTATTGGTAATATTAAATCCATTTCTAATTTTATTGACTTTTTAAGTACAGTATATCTTGTACAATAAACCATTATAGTACTAGATCATAACTTGAAATCTGGATCCTGAAGCAAAACCAGTTGAGAATTAAGATTTGCGGTGCATCGATTTAGAAAGACCTTCACAGATTTAGAAACTCTCATAGAAAGTTGTTGTGAATCCTAAAAAATATAAAATTAAAAAATACTCAGGTATGCATCAATATTATTATAGCATTATTGTTATACTATTACAAGTATTTTGTTTTTAAATATTTTTAAATTAGCATTTTCATATTTTCTGTTTAAAGTTTTTAAGCACATTTTAATGTTTTTAAAATATTATATATTTTAGTACTTTAACTTTAACTCATTTTTTTTCAGTTAGGTGCCAAGGTGACACTTCTAATTAAGTTTTTTAGGTTTTTCATCTAATATTTAAAGTGTATTTCATTTCAGCTTTAGGTTAAAAAAAAAGATTTTTAATAGATTAAGTTGGTTATTTAACAATAACAAGACTGGTACACATGAGAAATGCAGCTTTATGACACTGTCATGTGTATTAGAAATAGTTACTCTAATGGTTTTTGTGTTTGTGGCTTTGCAATTTGATCAGGCTTCTCAGACTTGAAAAAACTAAACCAGTCTAATCTAAAAATATTAATGAAATCAGTGCTTCCGTATGAGGTCATTTTAAGGAACAGAAAAGGTTTGAGTTTGTGCATGATGGTGCATTTGCAGTGTTGGAACACTTTCCCCAGAGTCATCTTCTGTGTTTGCGTCAATCTGCACGTGGCTGTTTTTGAAAGGCGTCCATGTGCTTTGTCGGTACAAAGTTAGAAAGCCAAGCAGAGAGTGCTGAACCATGTGTGTGGAGCCGTTGTCATTACTTTCCATTAATATCATCTATATATTTATCACTGTCTAGCTCCTGGCAAACCTGCTATATTTATCTATAGCTTCACATCTCTAGCTGACTTGTGAGCCCTGGGCAGGGGGTGAAAGGTCACGGCGAGCGTGTGCATCCTGACTGTGCTGACTCAAAGGTTAAAGGGTTGTGCGAGTTTGACCTTTACATTGACATTTATTTCCTCATTGGGAACTTCTGTGCAAAGTGACTTTCAAAGAATGTGTACAGGGAGTGTGTTGTGACATTTAGTCCCCAGCAGGTACTGAAAGATTCAAATCAAATTCGTTAACTTCCTGAGCTCAAAATCTCACACTGAACGAGAAGGAAAATCTAGTGAAATGTCAGTGGAAAGAATCATATGTGCAAAATTCAAAACAGTTAATTGAGCACAACATATCTGAATATCCATTGTCAAAACTGCATTTGGTACAGATAGTACCAAGGTGTCATCATGTTGTCCCAACACACACTGCCACTTGTTCAGAATTAGATGTATCTGATTGTGTTCTGTGTCTGATATATACCTCTGCATTTAACAGTGATAATTACTGATCTGATATTTGTGATTTTCCTTTTTCTTTTTAGGAGATTCAAGAGGTCATGCCGGGTGTGGGGCTCAGGGAGTCCTGGGACGAGAGAGGCAGTGGAGAGAGCAGTGCTGAATGTGATGATGAGGACGGCTGTGAAGGCTCTGGAGAGTCTGTAGCATCTCCCCGTAAGTTAACAAGCAAAATCTCACGTACATCAGGACTTCCATGACTGGTTTGTGTTGGTTTGGTGCTGTTCTGTCTGGCTTGATTAAGACAGTAATCAGCCTGGTTATACACATAGTGTTGATTAGCTATTCAGGCTTTAGAGTGATTGCTGCACCACATTTGTGATGAAACAACTTGTTTTGGTATGGCTGGTTAGTATGGTGGATGGTGTAACTACATCATCTTGTTCTATTTTTTTTTCTTCTTTCTCTAATGAGAGACATTTAGAATCAGTTTCATAAGTAAATAAATATATAATTATTTTGATGATTTATCAATTTAACATTGAGTATAGATCAAATGTTTGGGGTCAGTTTTTTTTTCTTCATTATACTTTATTTTACAATTATCTGATTGTTTATGGAGACTCTTAAAAGCATGAAAGTGACATGATGACATATTTTTTCTTTTTAATTTTTCCATGTCTCCTGGTACCAACATAACAGCTCAGGATAGTCTCTAATGTTTTTGGGACTGTTTCTATGCTCGTGGTGCCATCAGTGTGTTATTTTCCTTTGGCGTCAGAGTCACATGGAATTA
This sequence comes from Carassius auratus, assembly GCF_003368295.1. Lineage (NCBI taxonomy): Eukaryota > Metazoa > Chordata > Actinopteri > Cypriniformes > Cyprinidae > Carassius > Carassius auratus. The sequence continues at coordinate 23,444,696 of NC_039244.1, read as the reverse complement.
ACTCCAGTAACTGGCTCAAAAATGGCTGTGGAAGATTTCAAATGTATTTATTTATTTATTTTTTGGGATCCAAAAATATATTTTCATCCAAGTATTATGTTAACTTTTTCATATTCAGGATGTGTAGTGTTAGTAATTGCGTGAAAAATAATTTTTGAGCTAAACTGCTTCCCAAAAGGAAGCTTGTAGGTCTCACAGAATGCATCACATTATGTCATCTGTATATTCAGGTGTTGAAATGACCACAGAGACCACCCAGTGATACAGAGAGATTGTGTGACCTTTTCTGACTGTCTCAAATGCAGGTGCTGAGGTAGTACCTGCCATTTCATCATTGCTAAAATGGCCACTAAATGGCCTCTCTTTCTGCCCGGGGTGGTACCACCTGACCCACGGCTCCACGCCCCTGTATTTTCCCCAGTGATCACTGTAGACCTCATTTGTGTAGCATTTCTCAACACTTTGAAACCCAATCTTCTTCACTCATGACTAAAATCACCCCACCGGGCCCTCCGGCAGCCATCTTGCTCTCCTGCACCCATTTCCCCTAATCTGCGGTTAGCGCTCCAGGGTGCCACACATCAAAAACACAGGTACAGGAAGAGGTGAGGGAGTCCCTTTATCACCAGCTGAAAAACATTCCAGGGTAGAAAGAGACAAGGTCAGTGAGAGCAAAAGTGTTTGGGAGAGGAGACGACATATGAAAAACGATGTCCATCCATCACTCTGAATTTCTCCAAAGGGCACAGGTCCCCCTTTAAAAGCTCTGACGCCTGTAGCATTGATCGCATCTCTCAGACAGTAAGACCAGCTGTTATGGCAGTGTATATATAAGATTTGTCACTCAAAATACTGGCTGAGACTTTGTGTCCTCAATGTCAAAAATGGCAATTAGAAACAACTGAATTTTTTTTACAGATCCTATAATCAGATTGAACATCACTTTTCAGCTTTGCAAACCTGCCACAATCATAGAGGTCTATAAAAGAACGCTACAGTAATGGTATAATTACTGTAGGCTTTGGACAAACTAAACTACTGTTGCATGACTTCAGCATCACCATCACTAAGCTCTTGACAACTTTCACATTGCGCTTAACCCTGAGTTATTGGTGTTTTAAACCCCGTAAAAGAACGTTTCACTTGTCAATAACTTAACATTATAGTTAACCCTACATAAATATGTACAGTGTGAAATGCTGCCGTGTTAGAGTGTTACAGCTGGATGATTAGCAACAGACACCCAATCACATGGTTAAACACATGCTTTGGATGGTCACGGAAACACAGAGCATTGTATAAACAGCCATTTCAGTATTTGAGGGAAACAAATTTAAAATGGTGACGGAAAACCATTCAGGTAAGGCAGTCTGCAATAATATGAGGATGCGTAATGCTAGAGCGGTTATGTGAACAGGTTGCATGCTGCATTCGTCCAATGAATGACACTGACACTGCAAATATGCAAATAAGAATGTTAAAGGGATAGTTCACCCAAAAAAATGATGTAATTCTGTCACCATTTACTCACCATTCATTTGTTCTAAACCTGTATGAGTTTCTTTCTTCCAGTAAAAACATTTAGATTTTTTTTTTAAACAAACAGTTGACGGTAGCTATCGACTTCCATTGTATTAATTTATTAATATGTCTATTTATTTATTTACTTATTAATTTTCAGGTTTAGAACAAGCAGAGGGTGAGTAAATGATGACAAAATTTTGGGTGGCAACCCAAAGACATCTCATTTTTGGGTGTACTATCTTTTTCAGCCGTCTCTCTCTTGTTTTCCATTTTACCTCTTGGTTTGCTCTCTCCCTCTGTTTCTGGTTGCACATGCTGGGTTAAACACATGCCCAGTTTTGCCACGGTGCTTAATGGCAAACATGTAAACGTGTGGAGTGAACAGAAACAGAAGGTTCCAGAGCCTACCACACTTTCTCTGATACTGTTTTAAGAAGAGCACACGCAAGTGTTTCTTTATTTATTTAACCCAGAAGTAAATCAACATGGGGGAGTCGAAGGTGTCTTTTATTTGAGCACCTGGTCATAATGTTCGAGTGAACCAGCTGACCAAAAGAAATAAGCCGTCTGTTTTTCCTCCAACTGTTCTTTGGAAGAAGACGTGCAATTCTCAGGGTTAGATGTTATGATAGGTGCTCTGGATGTGTTGTGTGCCAGCAGAAGGTGTTTCGTTAGATTCTGTTGAAACCTCTCAACATGCAAATTTGCTGAAGATGTTTCGAGAGTTTCCACTTTTGAGAATTTCAACTCGGAGACTCCGAGGGAGCAATGAATTATGTAGTTAGAGGTTAAAATATATCAAACTTTATTTCTTTATATTAAATAATATATATTTTTTAATTAATTTCATATGCATTTATTTATTCATTTTATTTGGGGAGATTGCAAAACGTAATGGAGCTATATAAAATAATTATATTTAAGTTTTCAAATTATATTTCATTTACATTACATTAATTGAGATTAAAGAGACCTTATTTGTGATTTTTCTTTCCAAAATGAGACCCAATCCTGTAGTAGTGGTTGTTTGGAATCAGAGACTGATCACAGATTTGAACTGTTATATATAGATTATGATCTACCACATATGTTGTTTATCAACACAACTGCATTTTAACTGCAGTCACATCCCTTTCACCCTCGTATTTCCCTCCGTCCTTCATGACACCACATCTCGCCCCGTCACGTTCACGGCATTCTAGTTCCATGAACCCCGCTTCTCTTAGGGGTCAATATTTAACGGGATGGCTTCTCTGTTGACCCCTGAGCCTGTCCCCTTTAGTGGCGCCCTCATGACAATGAGGCATTTAAATTGATTGAGGCACAGCTGGACAAGGCCATGGCACTAGCCCCACGGGTACAGTGTGATTAAACACTTTAACCTCTGACCCCAGTGTTGTTAATTCATCTGCAGATGTGTTCCACATTCAGGATGTCAGAACAGGAGCTGAACATTTGGATCATTGAGTCACAGTTCACTGTTTGATATGAGGTTATGCCCTGAGCTCTATTTTATCAGTGGACTTGACTGACACTGCAAACACAGACACGATTTTTTCCTGTAATGCTGAGGCTTAGAAGAAGCAGATATTCATGGCAGTATCGCATGCCTGTATCATAACGGGGCCAAACAGCTGTTCTGCTACATTTATCAGCATTGCATGTTTTTACAGTGATACCATCTTCCTGCTCCTTGGAAGTAGAGTTTAAAGTCAACATGAACTCAAAATTCACCCTGTAGATTTTTAGCACACGTTCCAGGTTTTATTGGGAACATTTCAACAGTTATTCCAAAAAAAAAAAAAAAAAAAAAATATTTTGTAATCTTTCAGCAACTGAGCTTGCTACAGCTCTGAAACGAGTGACAATTTCAGCTGATGCCACACATGACGGCGTTTATCAAAACAACAAAAATATTAATATCAATTTTAATGTTATTACAATTTATATAAAATATGTAATAAAAATAATATGATAAAAATAATATATTTAAAACAAATCTTTACCATTTTATATTAGTATTATTAATAACAATATCATTGTTAGTAATATTATGGATGGATGCACTTTATTGGACCTCAACACCCATTCGCTGCCATTTTAAAGCTTGGAAGAGCCAGAACATTTTTAAATATAACTCTGATTGTGTTTGTCTGACAGAAGAAAGTCATGTACACATAGGATGGCTTGAGGGTGAGTAAATCATGGTGTTATTTATAAGACTATAAGTATGGCTCCATTGTGGTATGAAATGGCAACTCAATATGGAGGAATTTTGTAATAAAATTTCCGAAAATAACTTGCACAGTGTGATATATTTCCTCCAGTTGTGTACTTACAATATCTCAAAAGTCTCCAAAGATTTTTTATTTCAGAGAAATTCCGATTTTAAATAACTGGCCATCCCCGAAAAGAAATGTCACCTCTCAGTGACGCAATGTCCGCTCTATACTTTGTTTCCGGTGTAGACCATGTGATGTTCCACCACACCGGAATATCACATGGTCAAATGCAGAAGTGGTGGTTATTTTATAGCCGCGCGTATGGTTTGGTTGTCGTTGTTATGGATCACGATTACTCTTTGGCGAGTATTGAAGTGCCAGTAAAACGTAAGCGTCCATATTCGGATACATGCAGACTGTGTGACAAACAGAGGAATAAAACCAGGATAAATATCGGCCAGGCGTTTACGAGATGGAGAGAGCTGCGCGAAAATCTTGGACTTGACAGACACTCTGGTAAGGATTTTTATCACGTGTGGTGACCGAGATTATGGCAGTACAATTAAATACAATCGGATATGTGTTGTTAAAAATATATTTAGTCATTACTTGCAAATGTTAGTTCAAATTTACTTTTAGAACGATTGGTTTGAGCATGTTAAACAACACGGCATTAACCATAAACACGTAACACTGCACAACATTAACCCAACAAATCATTTAACAAATAGCTGTAAGTTGTAATGGGATAATATAGTATAACATTTCATGTTCCTTGCAGTTCATTAATTATGATGACTTAAAATAATACGATCAGATATACAGGTAATACAAAAACGAATAAATTACCTCATCCGTGATCATGATTCGTTTATCCCATTTAGATACATTGATATGGTGAAAACGCATTAAAAACGACATCTCCCATCGTCACCTGCTTCGTAGCGTCATCAAGCTTCGCCTTTCTTATTGTTGTAAATGCGCCCTTTTGTGGTCAATTACAAAAATCGCATACTGGAGCTTTAATGATCCAGTAAATTCCTGATCAGTTCCATTAATTCCAAATCCCAGGTTATAACATGGCAAAAGAGGAACTCCCATTCACAAAATTAAAATCACAGATAATACTCCAGAGCCTGTTTCTGATTAACATTTGTTTTGTTCCTGCAAACATTCCAATCAAAAAATCATAGGCCAAAACTTAAGAGTTAGCCTTCTAAAATTGTAATCACAACCATAACAAGCCTTAACCCTAGACCTGAACCTGAATTAAGAGGAATGCTGTTGTATTTTCTTGGGTAAATCACATGAAGAGTGTGGATACAGTGATGCTAACATGTCAGACGGCACAGAGTGTAGTGATAATGAGGTGTTGTGATTCATTCACGCCAAATCACAGCAGATCCACCATCCATCCGATTGAAAGACAGAAGAACACATTGCTTTTCATTCACCCTTCCTAATCCTTGTGTTTAGTATTCCATGAGTGGCGAGGCGTCTCTTGTTTAGTGGAGTTTTGTTTGTGTTGCACAGGAACGGATGCCAGATTTCAGACCCGTCATTGATTTATAACTTCAGTGGAATTTGTGGACGAGCTCCAGCCAAAGCTTTACGCCACCGCCGCTGACACACCACCAGTTTAGCAATTATCGGATAACCGCAAAGCATGACGTGATGAGAAATGTTCCATAACATGATCAGAGAGAGGCAGCTAGCCTAGCATGTACTTTAGATAGCTTCATCATGGCTCTTCTGTTGTTCTTCTACTCAAAAAAACTAAACAACCAACATTTAAATTTAGCTTCTGAGGACTGTTTTCTGCCAACTTTTTATTCTTGAGCAGGGTTCCAACAGCTGTATTTTCCAAGAAGCAGTACGGCTAACATATTTTCAAAGAGTCAAAGTACCTAGTTCTCTTCATTACGCCTGTCTGGTCACTTTCCAGCTGTTTTATTGCCTTGTTGGGCCTAAAGAAGGCCGGCGGTCATTTCGAACAGCTCATTATTGTTGATCACTCTTCAAGTTGTCTTTGTTTATGGGCTTGACTATTTGGCTACCATGGCAGAAGATGGATTGTTGGATGTTTTCAGCTCAGAGTTCCTGCTTTTTCTTTCTGTCACTATGGTACTCTCCTCTCCTCCAAAATACCAATTTCCCTCCCTCGGTAACCAAAGCTGGGAACGCAGAACTCCATCTAAATGGCTGTGGGCCTGAATGGGGCACATGGGGATCCTGGAATCTTTGGGGTCTCTTAGCAACCAGCGCTAATGTGGCAACAGCGGTTCTGAGAGGGACTCAGTGACTGGATGTGGAAGTAGGGACTGAGTTTTGATGCTTTGGACAAGCTGTGGACTGGATGAGGAAGATTTCTAGGCATTTGTTCATTCAGCAGATGCTTTTATCCAATGCTACTTCCAAATAGTGTTGCTTTCGTCAACAAAAATTATAACGAAATATCGTCGTGAACGTAACTTTATCACGTGATGAAAAACGAGGAATTAAAAATGAGACTAAACGTGGTTTGCTAAATAAAAACTATGCTAAAATGTCTCTTCATTTTTGTTGACCAAAAACGAGACAAACTAAAGGTTATAACATTATTTTGTCTTGTTTAGTCATGTTATTATTATTATTTTGCAGTATTTCTGTTTCCTGTTCCTCCCTTCAGAGGCTGCAGCAGGTTGCACTGCGCAGACACAACCGATGTCACTTCCTCAAGCCCCATTCGAGGCATTATTTAGAAGATGACAACAAACAAAATTAAGCGGCTCCGCTTCATGAGCCTCCGCTGACTGGGAGCGCACCTTCCCTAATGGACAAGGGTTTTATACTTGCTGCATTCGTCGTTGCACTATTCTTTGAAACAGGCGAGCGACTGTCCTCTAAAAGCGTCGAGAATCACCGGTGAGGAGAAATCATTTGCTAGTATGTCCAGTACAAGTCTTGTGATGAATGAGTTGATGAATGAATAATTTCTTTATGTACAAACTTCTTAAAAACTATCTTAAACTATTGGCTGTATTTCGTATCAAACACAAGACAACTTTAAGCAAATAGTGTATAATTAATATCTAAATTAATTCAAATTATATTTATTTATTTATTTTATTTATTTCTATTACAATAAAATAAAACATACTTCAAATAAGAAGCCTTGGACAAACTATGCAAACATAAAAAAAAAAAAAGAAAAAAAAAAAACGTTTTCCACCAAAAAGCACCTGGTGGAGTTTAAACTTAACAATAAACTGCTTCTGTTTCACACAAACGCTGGCACAGTCGTGCATGTTCGGATGCGGATCTATGCGGACAGTTACAAAAAAATGCCATGCACTCCGCCACGCAAAATGAGTTTTCGTCGACTAAAACTAGACTAAAATGTCATCAGTTTTCTTCGACTAAAACTAGAATAGACTAAAAAGAGTATGAACGTGACTAAAACGAATAAAAACTAAAATGACAGCTTCACACAAAGACAAACTAAAATTAATACAGGCTGCCAAAAACAACACTGCTTCCAAATGAGGGAAAGCACAAGCAATTTTTTCTTGTAAAGATACAGTGGTTCCTGTGTAAAAGTAGGAAATAATAAAAAGCATTCAGAAACACTAACACTAGGGCCGTGCGGGGTGCAACTGGTGCTGTTGCAGTGGACCCTGTGTTTGAGGGGGGCCCGCGGCGAATGGACCGAGGGGACCCACCCCCACCTTTCCCTCCCATGTAGTGTGTGATGTAACAGGTGGCTTTGTTTCATACCGAACTACATCAGTGTCAGGCTCCATCCATCATAGAAAGCAGCAGGTGTGTGTATTTCTGTTAGTTTTGTGTGCGTCTTCCTCCTTACCCAGGTCACCTTCACCTGCCACCTTCACACATCACCAGTGTATCACTGTCTCTCGGTGTCTTCCTTATCGATTCCTCCTTCAGCAGCGGCGTTCAGCTTTGAGCCGGTGTGGGCTGCCTGCTGTGTGCCTGTGATTGACACCGGCTAACTGATAGGCTAACCCACTCTCTCTCTGTTCCCGCTTCCATGTGATCCGTCCCACTCCTTCTAATTGTGGTAAAGGCCACGTTTCTATGACAACCTTTTTTACGTGATGGTGCCGTTGATGTGCTCAGAGTTCAGTCAAAAGACATGAAGAAAAGCATGCACTGACGTCTCTAAAGATTTCTGAAGACTGCTATCATCCTGTCAGTCAACGAGAGGGTTCAGTGGGAATTTAGTCTGTTGCAACTTGGTCCAAAGTGCCTTTCAGATTCAGCCTACATGCATATGTTTTTCTCCTACCTGAAAATCCAGATAGAACTAGCATTTGATGGGTGTTGAATGGTCAAAGCTGTTCATTTATCACCATTAGCTGGTCTAAATGGATCTAGATAGTTAATTAGTAAGTTTGTGGACCTGGTGGCTTATTTCTTGTGTGTACTGTGCTAATTAAAAACTGTGAGCACACACTTTTATTTTTTAAGCATGCTTACACAAATAGAGAGAGTATTATCTTAAACATACTTTTAAAGAACACTGTATATAAAAATCTACTATTCAAAACATGCATATGTCTTAAAAAATAAATACAAAATAATAATAATAATAATAATAATAATAATAATAATACAAATAGTAAATAAAAATAGTAGTAATTTACCAAATGTAAAAAGTGGTTTACATAATAATTATTTAAAATAATCATAACATTATCACAACAGTTGCAGAAGAAATAAAAATAGAATAATAAAAGCAAATAAATAAAAAAATGTATTAAAACAATATTAAATTTATTAAACAATATTAAACAGGGAATAGATAACTAAACAAATAAATAAGGATGAAGGACTTATTCATTATTATAGTGCCCTTCAAATATTTGTAAATGCCCTATAGGCAAAGTTAGCATACCTTTATAGCATCAGTGATTAATGAATAAATTAAATTTGAAGTAAATACGTAAAATAATATTTAAAATTTAGTAAAATTGAAAAATGTAAACCCAGTAATGTCTATATTTAAATTTGACTTTTTTTCACACACATACTGGTTTGGTATAATGTGTCATCCTGTGCTAGATTAGTTTAATAGTTTAGTTTGCTAGATTAGTTTGCTTTTCTCCAGGTTTTCTGTTATTTTATAGTTTTTGGAGGAGGATAAAAAAATATAAAAAATCATATTTTTTAAGAGAGCGACAGGGTCTCAGATCAGCTTGAAAAGCCACTAGATGTGACCCATGTGTGACTTCTATTTAGTCATCGTATGTCTGGGAAAGTGCTTAGTCATGTTCCCTAGTGAACAGTTAAACGGCTCTTTAATTAACCCAGACTGTGAATAAGATCCCACAGCGAGCTTGATGACCAATGAGGCCTTTAATGGCTGTCTCAATTACACACACACACACACCTGTCTTTTTCTTCTCTGCATTCACACAACATAAAAATATAGAGTTATGACAAAACAACAACAACAACCTTAAACCAAAAACATACCATGGTTCCTGTCTTTTGATTCAGTGTTGCTTTGGACCCCAATGATTAGCAACCCTGTGTTATGGTAAAGTGGTAATTGGTTAATAGCTTTTTGCAGAACATTGCTAATAATGCTATTTTAACTAGGCACTTGACGACAAAACACTTTCAGAATAAATTTCTCTGTAGGCACACTAATTTATAATATCAGAAAAATATATAAATCTCTCTTACTTCATTATTAGGTAGATTTTTTTTTTGACACACATACAAAGCAAATGTTTAAAGTACAAATGCATTCCTGTAAAATATATATATTGTAAATTGGCTCTGGTTGTTTGGCACATAATGCAAACAAGAACGTGCAAACTCAGGCTAACTAAAGAATCTGATGCTATGGTCGAGCACATCTCATGAGCAACACACTGACATGCTGACGTAGGCATACAGTTGGACTGGTGCTTTTTGCAGGATAGTCAGAATTATTAGTGTTGTGTGATGATGAGTAGTCACGCTCTGTGAGCCTGCCTACCTCCTGTTTAGTCAGAAAATTCAGCTCTTTTTGACAGAAGTGCTGACCACTGTGTTGAAAAAAACATGTCAGCTGAAATGTTCCACAAAATAGCTGTACAAAATATCTGTGCATTGATGCATCATGAGTATTCAAGCTCTGTGTCTCTACATCATGCCTCAGAATTATGCATGAACCCAGTGTGGTCTTGGTCAGTCGTGATTGTGCATATGTTAGCATGTGCCTCATGACACAATGTGTCTGGTTGGATATATATATTAGTACTGGAAACTTTTTTTTTTTTTTTTAAACGTGATTAATCGCATGACTTTCTGATTAATTGCGATTAATCGCATTATGCACAAAAATCAATAATGAATTAAAATACATTTTGGCTAACATATTTAAGGCAGTGTGGACAGCTTTTCCGTAGGACCTGTTGAGTCTGTGCTGTGGATCTCAGATGAAAGCGGACCAGGAAATTGCTAAGACTGGTTGCAAAATCCCCACTGAATCTACATCTGTCAAACAGGCCTGGCCCCTAAAAATCACAGCAACAGAAAAAATGAAAATGATTTTACAAATTATCGCCATCTCTGTAGTTTAGCTCAATCCCGTCAGCCAGTACCACATCAGATAAAGAAACAACCATCAATTTCTCTTTCTCACTCTTTGTTGGTCATTTTTGCATGGAATTGAAAGGTACGTGCGTGCAGGGCCGAGAGACCCGGGCGTGATCTGTGGGATTGTGACCTAAGCTCGATAAGGCGGACGAAAGCTGCCCATATCCTGGACACAGGCCTGAATGTTCCCGGAATGTTCCCCTCCAGGCAGTCGCCACAGCTGGGAAGCACCTTGTGGATTATAGAGGAAAAACAACGGCTGGGTTTCAGAAACACTCTCTTCCACCATATAGACACGCACAGACTGCCCCAAATCCCACAAGGCTCTGTGTATGTTTTTGTTTCCCTAAAGAAAGCAGGAGATTGGGATGGCTCATTATGGATGAAGAGTGTTGTTTTGATGTTTGAAACATCTACATCCCATTAGCGGTCTAACTCTCCTCTGCTGAAACACACTTTTAAACGCAAACATTGGGATTCTAGTGTTTGCCCACAAAGAGAAATGTTTATGTGTCCTGTGAGTGATGGATCTGCTCTGGGGTTGTGACACTGATATGTTACATTTCACCATGTTTTGTGAATTTGACCAAACCCCTAACCATAAGTATTCAACTTTGGCGTGTAACACAATCTGCGCCGTTCACAGACTTGGTACCTCAAATTATGCGGCTTGTTTTAAAGAGGTGCTATAACTATCCTAAGTGCTTCTATTTGCAGTATATTCTCACTCAGCGCTATGGTCCTGAGGTCTTTAGAGGTGTTTATGATGTGCTAATCTAATGAGATGGTTCCCTGCAGGCTGTTTAATATCTCTTAAATGGAGAGAGAACCTCAGGTCAACAGTTCTTGTATTTTAGAGAATCCTCCTCTACACTTTCTCACTCATATACAGCCTTCACAGGAATACACAGATGGCACATTACTTTTACTCACGCTCATTGAAAGTCTGGACACATCTTTGGTTACATCCTGTACTTTCTAATGTTCACTTGGATAATGGACTGCCAAACATCACAAAACCTTATGCAGTCAGGCTATGGCTTATGGGCTAAATATGTCATTTTAAGGCAAGGCACTTTAGGCAAAACCACTTTTTTTTAATTTCACTGGTCAATTTTGACATTTTAGGCTATTTAGCATCCATAACTTGTTCTTTCAGATCATCAGGCAGAATATTTATATTGGTGCATCCCAAATAATTATGGTATTCACAATTAACCAAACACACAGAGGAGTGCTGGTGATTATATTATTTCCTTCTCCCTATTTACAACTGTTTTGCAGCAACTGAGCATTTCAACCATTCACAGACATGAATTTATTCCAATTTAAATAGACTTTTAAGCAGTTTGATCTACAGATGTGTGAAGAAACGATCTGAAGAGAAGTGTTATAACCAATCATTGAAGCATTAAAACTAAACTGAAATGTTAATAGTATGAAATTATTTTGGATCTGCTGTACAGTAAGTTGTCATGCTCACTTTGTAAAGTAAATAGTGCGTTGCCAAATACAGCGTCCTAAAGCAACATAACAAAACTAGAACTCAGCCATGATAATCAACACCGTGTAAACCAGTGTAAATAAGAGATCCATTTTGCAGTGTATACAGCTTCAGTGATTATATTATGTGTGGACTGCAGGGCTCGAGCAGTGTAAATCTTGTGACAGCGTTGTTTATTGTAATGATATGGGAGTGTTCATCATATTGCTCACTCTCTGTGTTCAATTTATGAAATACTTGAGTTAACAGTGTAGTTTTTCATGCTGCTAAGTGGGTCAGTGTAAGGGTAACCACTGTCTTTTTCAGTGATTGCACAAATGCTGTTTTTGTGTGTGGGTGTTGTTTTTGTGACCTTTGCTATTGGTTTAGTCCTCCTACATGCAGCTCTGACCCAGTCTGACCACATCCCTATAAAAGCACTGTGGAAACTGTCTACATTTACAGAAGTCATTATGAACACAACATTTCTCTCTCGCTCGCTCATGCACACAAACACACAAGCGACCCTTCACTGAAAAAAAAAAAAAAAAAAAAAAAAAAAAAAAAAAAAAAAATATATATATATATATATATATATATATATATATATATATATATATATATATATATATATATATATATATATGTATATATTCAGTAGCGTAGCCAGAAAAGAGACTCTGGGTGTGCATATGAAAATCTGGGTGTGCCACATTTATTGTCAGATTACTGTGCAAAATTATGGGATAGAATTTTTGTCGCACTGCTTCCATCCAACCATACTCCTAGTGGTAATTTGCAGGTCGTGTCAAATTGTAGTTAATTGTTAAATGTAATAATTTTCTTCGAAATACGATAAATTTGAACTTCTGGTACGATACTTGGACATTTCCAATCTGGCATCACTGTCTGTTGATGTTGGGCCCGAGGAGGGAGAAACATCCTCAACGCTGTCCATCAAGCCGAGGTTTTTTGCTAAAAAAAATTAAGAAAGGAGCTCTGTGACATATTGCTAGCTAGCAATGTGTAATCAAAAATGATCTGTTTATATCATAGACTGCTGGGGTCACAGTCAGCTGCTGTTGGCAGTCCAAATGTCGGCAGATATATTTTAACAAAAATAATTCAAAATGTAAATTACATTTGAACATGTTTTGCATTATTGCACCATATATTGGATTCTTATTTCTGTGCCCCTGAGAGTATGATTTATAATGTTCAGTGGCGTCACAGAACTGCTAGATTCAAACAGCTTTCGCGCGTTGGCTGGCACTGAGCCAGAGACGGACGTGCTCAGCACTTGTCATATATCACAACTAATATGCAGTGTTTTCAACCACATCATGTTTATTTTAGGTTTCATACATTTAAATATACATAATCACTAGTAAAACAATACATTTGTAGTTTGTAAAATACAAAAAGAAACGGACACGCCACACAGCTGAGACGCTTGCGCCACGCATCCAGTGTGTCGCCGGCCTTAGAATCAGCTGCAGGGCGGGATTTGCGCTGAACGTGGAGACTCCCGCCACTTAATATGTTTGTTTGGAAACACGAAAATGTACTTATGTTCCTCACACAAAATATTGCATTCCGTCATTCGGAACACACGTGCACTGTACCGAAAGTACACATATAATTATGTTTCTACATTATTTAGTAGTAGCTTATGGTGGTGACTGTCAGTTTGTGCACGTTTGACAGGATTTTTAGAAAAATTAATACAAGAGGAAGTAATGATGCTGAAAATTTAGATTTGCCATCACAAGAACAGATTGTTTTAAAACGTATTAATATAGAAAATTAATTCACAATACTGAAGTGAAGTGAAGTGACATTCAGCCAAGTATGGTGACCCATACTCAGAATTCGTGCTCTGCATTTAACCCATCCAAAGTGCGCACACACACACACACACACACACACCTACCTGGAGCATTGGGCAGCCATTTTTACTGTGGCGTCCAGGGAGCAGTTGGGGGTTCGATACCTTGCTCAAGGACACCTTAGTCATGATATTGCCGGCCCGAGATTCGAACCCACGACCCTAGGGTTAGGAGTCAAAAGTCTCTAACCACTAGGCCACGACTTCCCTAATATTGTTGTTATTTCTGTATTTTGATCAAATAAATGCACCCCCAGTGAGCATAAAATTCTTCTTATATAAATCTCACAAACCCCAACCTTTTGTATAGTAGTGTTTCATTGTCAATAGCTTCATTCTAATAGTGTCATTATCATCAATTGTATGTAAATTTGCTAAAACAGAAGTTGTTATTGGATTTTCCAAACTTAGCAAGGTGCAATGCACTAAAAATCTTCAGACATGTTAAGAAATTTAACTTGTTAAAGTAAATGAGATCTGTACATCTGTAATATTTCTCTCCAGTTTATACGTGATTTAAGAATAACCCAACTACACCTTGATAATTAACTTGAAATAGTTTTTGGTTTGACCTCTGTGACGCTTCTTCTTCATGGCCTTTGTTCTTCTGCTGCGCTCTGTCTCTTGTTGGCCTTTATTATGCTTCTGCTGAATGCTCTTTATCAGAGCCGCTCTATAAAGTTGGATTGCCAGGCAACAGAAGGTCAACCGCCTTTTTAAATGGTCACCGTGGCTGCAGTCTGAGAACTGAATAAACAAATCTGTGTGAAATATGCTCATTATAGCTCGTAAGGACAGTCAGTGGTGGAAAACACCTTCACACCTCCTTTTTAAGGGGCTTCTGTTATTGCCGCTGATGAATTCTTTCACTTTAGATATACTCACAGGAGTTCAAAGCAGAAATGTGAAGCAGTTTTTATTTTAATTTTTTATTACTTAGACCTGAATTCTTCACCACAAGAAGTTTTACTGTTGTCTAGTTGTCTTTTTGCAGTTATCTTTTCTAGGTGAATGAACATTTTATAATATATAAAAATATATAATATAATATTATTTGCATGCAAACAACACCTATGTGATATCTTTTTTATTTATTATAATTGGAGGCATGCCAGTAATGCTGTCAATATATGTATAATATTGTGAATAATTTGGAATATATACAGTATTGTTCAAAATAATAGCAGTACAATGTGACTAACCAGAATAATCAAGGTTTTTCGTATATTTTTTTATTGCTACGTGGCAAACAAGTTACCAGTAGGTTCAGTAGATTCTCAGAAAACAAATGAGACCCAGCATTCATGATATGCACGCTCTTAAGGCTGTGCAATTGGGCAATTAGTTGAATTAGTTGAAAGGGGTGTGTTCAAAAAAATAGCAGTGTGGCATTCAATCACTGAGGTCATCAATTTTGTGAAGAAACAGGTGTGAATCAGGTGGCCCCTATTTAAGGATGAAGCCAACACTTGTTGAACATGCATTTGAAAGCTGAGGAAAATGGGTTGTTCAAGACATTGTTCAGAAGAACAGCGTACTTTGATTAAAAAGTTGATTAGAGAGGGGAAAACCTATAAAGAGGTGCAAAAAATGATAGGCTGTTCAGCTAAAATGATCTCCAATGCCTTAAAATGGAGAGCAAAACCAGAGAGACATGGAAGAAAACGGAAGACAACCATCAAAATGGATAGAAGAATAACCAGAATGGCAAAGGCTCAGCCAATGATCACCTCCAGGATGATCAAAGACAGTCTGGAGTTACCTGTAAGTACTGTGACAGTTAGAAGACGTCTGTGTGAAGCTAATCTATTTTCAAGAATCCCCCGCAAAGTCCCTCTGTTAAAAAAAAGGCATGTGCAGAAGAGGTTACAATTTGCCAAAGAACACATCAACTGGCCTAAAGAGAAATGGAGGAACATTTTGTGGACTGATGAGAGTAAAATTGTTCTTTTTGGGTCCAAGGGCCACAGGCAGTTTGTGAGACGACCCCCAAACTCTGAATTCAAGCCACAGTACACAGTGAAGACAGTGAAGCATGGAGGTGCAAGCATCATGATATGGGCATGTTTCTCCTACTATGGTGTTGGGCCTATTTATCGCATACCAGGGATCATGGATCAGTTTGCATATGTTAAAATACTTGAAGAGGTCATGTTGCCCTATGCTGAAGAGGACATGCCCTTGAAATGGTTGTTTCAACAAGACAATGACCCCAAACACACTAGTAAACGGGCAAAGTCTTGGTTCCAAACCAACAAAATTAATGTTATGGAGTGGCCAGCCCAATCTCCAGACCTTAATCCAATTGAGAACTTGTGGGGTGATATCAAAAATGCTGTTTCTGAAGCAAAACCAAGAAATGTGAATGAATTGTGGAATGTTGTTAAAGAATCATGGAGTGGAATAACAGCTGAGAGGTGCCACAAGTTGGTTGACTCCATGCCACACAGATGTCAAGCAGTTTTAAAAAACTGTGGTCATACAACTAAATATTAGTTTAGTGATTCACAGGATTGCTAAATCCCAGAAAAAAAAAAAAAATGTTTGTACAAAATAGTTTTGAGTTTGTACAGTCAAAGGTAGACACTGCTATTTTTTTGAACACACCCCTTTCAACTAATTGCCCATATATATATATATATTTATATATTTTTTCTCAATAATAATGAATGAATAATTCTAGTTAAGACTGTTCATGTTATAATTGGTTGGGTATTTTGAATCTGCTTGTGTCTGGTCTAGTTTGTATGCAGTCCTTAGTCTGCTGTCCGAAGTGTCATGTGATAATTGGGGTCCTTCAGGGATGGCAAGGCTGTTTTATTGATCGCTTTAATGCTTGCCCAGCATCAGTAGTACAGCCCAAGTCCTGATCAGAAACATGGGTATATAATCAGAGATGAGGCCAATTAGCTAAAAACAAACACTTAAAAGTAATCTAAAACTGATGTGAAACATTCATTACAACTGATCTAAAACTGGAACTGAAGTAGCAGTGCTTGAAAGGCAGGAAAAATATTGTTCAACTTATAAGTTTTAGTTTAAGGAATATTAATGCTGCTTTTAAAACACTGAAATAACACGGGTCCTATTTTTGTAGTATTTTTAGTGTTTATCTTACTTTGGGAAATTTTGATGCAAAATGTTAAAAAAAGACATAATTATTGCATGATAGACTCTTTTGTTTTGCTAAAGCTTATTTTAATTTGTTATATCTTAGAAAAAGTACAGGTTGATTGGACATGCATTTAAGAAAAATAAAATAATAATCTGTTCACAAACCAAGTACGCCAGCTTGGCATAAATTTGTTGGTAGTGTTATAAATGGCAACCAACAGACAGTCATAATTAGTGTAAGAATTGATAAATAAATATGGTAATGGTTTATTAGATTTTTGCATCATAGTTTTATAAATGTTGTATTAATAGTTTTTTAATAGATTTTTGTATTTAAGGGTTCAGAGTCTGGGGAAACAATACAAACCATACAGAAAGCACTGAAAAGTATTGTAATGTGACTTCATTTAACAACAACAACAAAAAACCTGAAAAACATTGTTGCCAAATGCCTTCAATGAAAAGTAGCTAAAATCTGCTTGGAAAAAGTCACTAAATGTCGCTAGAGGACATTATGCACTAATTAGCATATTCACTACGTCGTAACATCATATCGGCCCTTCATTCATTTCCATTTTATACAGCATATTCCTATTTTAATGCAGCCAAATTCCAAAGAAATTTGTTCTGATTTACATATTTTTATGTTAGTGTCTCAGAACATCTCTGAACTTATTAAATCTCGATATAAAAACAATACCTGCCATATTTTTTGCCCAAAATTGCCAATAATATCACAAAATAGGTCCTTGTCACAAAACATTAATAAAGGTTGCTGCAGCAATGTGAAAGTCACTGAATTTGGTGACAAAATTCCCAGACTGGCAACACTGAAAGAGAGAGGTCATGGGTAATCGTCATCTTTCCCATCAGATGCTGTTCACCAAATCTAAGTCATGAAAAACCAAAATACACTTCTCTCTTTCTTTCAGTCAGTCTTTCCTACCATAATATTGAATCAACTTATAATTAGCAAGGCTGCAAGTCACGCCAACAAAGCTTTAGAGTCTAAGTCTGATATACAGTATGGAAACAGTGACCTCTGTGATCCCAAACAGAATCTGAATCAGTCTAGCTTTAAAAACCCAATGGTTTGAATCAACAAGTTTCGACAAAGTGCTTTTGACTCCTTCCTGAGACATTTAACCAAATACAAGTGAAAGCTTTCCTTTCTTCTTTTCGCTTCTTCTTTTTTTTTTTTTTTTTTGCAAATGAGCAACACCCAAATATGGCTCAAGTAGCCTGCAGTCACATGCAGCTTTGATAACATGGCAAATGATAGCCTCTGGACACATTCTCTCCTAATGATTTCAGAAGTGAAGGCAGGTTGTGACCAGTGGGACTTGCAGGTCACCCAGAGAAAGGCTGAAGGAAGAAATAAACCAAAGGGTAGACTGATCGGTGGAATAAACCCAAGGATTGGTTTGGTTGCTGTGGAGTGCAAATGCTTTTTAAAGAGAGCTGGCAGGTGTTGTCATGGTTTGTAGTTTTCAGTGTTGGCTTTGAGAGCGCGAACCAGACGATATGACACACTCTCCAGAGATTTGTGGTTTTGCTTTACTGTCTGTTTCTCACAGGTTGTTGAGACAGTCTGGGTCTATTTTGGTAAAACTGTAAATAGTGCAGTTATGTCAGTGCCCTGGTTACGAGCGCTGTAAGATAAACAAGTGTTCATTTTAGGGGTGCAGTGGGATTAACAACAGTTATAAACAGCAATCTACATGCATCATTTAATGTAGTTAAACTACAGCCATGATACTTGTAAAATATGTTTTTAGTAACACTACAAGCCACACTGCAAGCTACTAATAAAAAGTTATCTTGGCCGATGCTAAAATGCTTTAATTGATCATAATTATAGCTCATTTGGCAGCTACATGGCTAAGTATCTTCTTCCAAATGAATTTAGGTACAGTATCTCATGAAAACATTTGAAAAATTGTTTCTTAAAATGTATCTAAACTTCTGTCTTTGAGTCTTTGTTGATATGGGTTTGTGTGGGTTTTCTGTTAATTGGTGAATAATTGGCAAGTCTTACCCAACACCCTCTTTCTCTCTCACACACCCTCGACAGAGACAAACATAACATTCACACACACACACACACACACACACACACACACACACACACACACACACACACACACACACACACAGCAACCTTTCTCACACCAGAAAGCTGTCAGATAGGTCGATCCCTGACAGCTCTCGGTGCACAGCATGAAACCTGTGAACGTGAAGGCTAAACTTGACTCTTAAGAGCAAACAGGTCTTCTCTGAGAATGTTTGAGAAATTTAGAGATGATGATTCATCCTGTAATCACTTTGGATGATGGCAATTATGCTCTCAGACAAAATTGTTGTTCTTGAGCATGCCGGGGTGATGATTGCGAGCTGATAACTTTATTACCATGAAAGAGAGTTGTGACAGAGGCTGATTATCTTTCTTGGTTCTGTGGCTGCTAATGAAATCATGGCTGTTTTTGGCATGAACGTTGTTTTTCATTCCACACATAGAGCTTTACTGTTTGAGTTCTTTATTTCAGAGCTGGCAAAGTCTGCAAAACACATATTTAAAATAAACAGCTATGTTTGTTGGTGTTCTTGAAGTGATTTTAGAACTATGGGAGTGCAGAGAAATCTACATGTGTGCTCTTTGTTTTATTTTATTTTATTTTATTTTATTTTATTTTATTTTGTTTTATTACACCCTTAGTCAAAATTAATCATTTTATCTTCAGAAATTTTGCAAAGCTTTCCATTTATCAGCAGTACTGGTGTTGATATTAGGGGTCTTGGTATTTAAACGAATTGAATTTAAATGTAATATATTTTTTAAAGTTGTAATTTACATTTATCTTATGTTATTTATTACAGCCTATTTATTGATGTTAATAAAATTTTTAATATTAAATAATGATAAACATTCTATCCTCAGAAATTATTTATTTATTATTTTTTTTATTAAAAAAATAAATTAAAATTTTTATTCTCAGACACTAACAATATTATATTATATTATATTATATTATATTATATTATATTATATTATATTATATTATATTATATTATATTATATTATACAGCCTATTAATAGTTAATCATTTATTTATTTATTTTTTATTAATTCAAGTTTCAATTAAAGTTTTTTTGTATAGCGCTTTTTACGATACAAATCATTGCAAAGCAACTTTACAGAAAATTTAGTTTCTACAATATTTAGTAGTAGCTTATAAGTGGTGATCATTTGATGTGCATATGACAGGAATTTTCTGAAAAATTAATTCATGACATAGCCAACCAGACAATGAACACTATTAACAGCAATTATAATGTGATTGCATAGTAAGTAGCAATATTTGTTTGCAAAATGTTACAAAATGTTATCTTCAGATTTCTTCTGGGCGTTCTTATAAGTGTATGGAAAGTCGTATGCTGTAAGCACCATAGAGTCTCATTCTCTATTGTTTTACAGTTTACAAGCCTTCAGTGTCATCCACACCTCACAACACGCAAGGCCTTCTCCTCCACCAGAACAATCACCTTTATTCTCACCAAGGATAGGAGGCTCATTGTCCATTGTTCTGTGTAACAACATACGCATTAGGCCACACAATCTGATGCTTCAGGAGTCCTGAGACTGTCTGAGAGTCAGAGATATTGGTCATAAGGATGTCACTGCAGAATGGCTGCAAACTTCGACAGGAGAGTTTTAATAGCAAGTCATTATTTTCAATGCCAGAAACCCCTTATTTGCTCCAAAATGCCCTGGATAGCTTCCTGTGGTCATGTGATTAGATATGATTTAAGTGAAAAAAATATACAATAAAAGACATGAGACCAGAAGAAGCTACTCAAGATACTTAGCAACTTGAGTTAAAAACAGCGGCTTCAAAATTCACTTTTTTTTTTAGTTTAATGTATATTGTAAAGCAAAATGTGAAAGTTTCTTCAAGTAAATGTAACCAAAGAGCTTGTTTGCTCATAAATCGTAACCGCTTTTCTCAAAAGCCATAGTAAATTCATGAGGGAACCTGTGGTGAATTAGCCTTCGGGTTGGCCTACAAATTACCATCATGACTGAACGGCTCTATAGAGAGAGGAAAGACAGGGCTGCAGGGACTTTAAAAGGGTAAAACTGGGAAAGAAAGACAAAGATTAATGATAAAGAGAGAGTTGAATGTAAATGCACGGAAGACTGGGACATGGGAGAGAACAGAATTATAAAAAGAGATACTACAGAGCTACAAAACTTTCCATTGAGACAGGATCAGGTAAGGGAGTGCTGAAGTCAGCAGCACAGAGGAAGTCCAGGTAATGAGACACACCAAGAAGGACTCTTAGATTTAAATTGGATTGGCTGTCTATTTCATGTCCTGATAAGACAATGTTGGCTCAACAATGAGACACCGTATCAGACAAGTGATTGTGATGTTGTTGCTCTCTCCTGATCTCGCACTCTTTCTCTCTTTTCCAGCTCTCACAGAAGCTGATGTATCCAAAAATGCAGTAAAGGTGTCCTTCCACGACTCGCCCATCACCCAGAACAAATCGGATGCTTCTCTTCCCATGGCCAGCTTCATCATCATCATCATCCTCGCTCTGGCACTGCACTGGCCCTTCATCTGAAAGGCCACAACTGCATACACACACAGTGATCATATGCACAGATGGGTGAACATCATGAAGAAGTGTCAGGGGCATATTTACCTCAAAAAAATAAAAAATAAAAAATAAATAAATCATTAAAATATAGTTACATTTTTATCAGCCATTACTCAACTCTTCAGTGTCACATGATCCTTCAGAAATCATTCTAATGTGCTGAATTATCAGTGTTGGAAAAAAATAACGAAATATAAGTGTCCTGTAACAGTTTACACAACCATTCAAAAGTTTGGCGTCTTTTTTTTTTTAATTGAAAGAAATTAATACTTTAATTCAGGAAAGTTACATTGATAAGAAGTAATAGTTAATACTTACATTGTTGCAAAATATTTATATTTTGAATAAATGCTGATATTTTAAGAATCCTGAAAAAAAGTATCACGGGTTCCAAAAAAAATTAAACAATAAATAAATAAATAAATTAAGCAGCACAAATGTTTCCAATATTGATATTAAATCATCATATCAGAATGATTTCTGAAGAGTCATATGACACAGAAGACTGGAGTAAGATTGGCTGATGAAAATAATGCTTTGCCATCATAGAAATAAATTATACTTTAATGTATAATAATTCTGTTATTTTAAATTGTAATAATATTTAACAAATTTACTATTTTAGCTGTATTAAATGGCATCTTGATTCGCATAAGATACTGCTTTAAAATACATTAAAATATTTTTTATTTTAGCTATTATTTTTTGCATTGCAGTCAGCTACTAAGAATTGGTGGAGGGCATTGTTTAAATTTGGTTAATTTATGGCTAATATATATTATAATATATAATAAGCATCATGGTCTTAATGTTAACTATAATTTCTTGTTTCTTTCTTTTGATTTCGGGGTGAAATATGACCCAGTCATTTCCTGACTGTTCATAAGCGATCACCTACACTGCACCCCTAAATATTCACATCGCAGGGTTGTTTCATTATGTTCCCAGCCGCATTTTTGTGGAAGAATCCAGCCGGGAAACTAGCGGTTCTGTTTGGGGTGTGTGATAGGGTGTGAACCCTATCCACTGACTTTTAGAAATGGGTCAAAACTCTTATCATCACTGACTTGGACTGTGGAATGCATGATAAAGTATACAGTATGTGGAATCATCGCTCGTGACCACACAACAAAAAAAAGAAACAGAATTTGTCTGCATAGTCAGCTAGGGTTTTTTCCACCATACACACAGAGCATTATTGAGTCTATGAATGATATGCACATTGTAGTATGTATATAGTTTGAACTGCCGCTGAATTTATAGGACGAATAGTTAAGTATCACACAAACTTTTTTTTTTTTTTTTATAATACATTTCATCAGCTCTAACTGAAACCCAAACAAACACATAGTTATAAAAACATAAATCTTACAAAGTAGTGGCAATGTTCTTGGGCTTGTTTGCACGACTTTCATGGCTTTAAAGGGCTCAAACATCCCTTTAATACTTAACTTAAAAAATAAAAATAATTCCCGCAATTACCTTCCAAGTGCACTGCTTTTCTAAGAAAATGCGCTTTTAACTTAAAGATGAACGTTTATTAAACATATTTGAGATATACCTTGCCATTTGGAGTATATACCTGTTAATTTCATGAGGTAACATTTTTACAGAATTACATATTTGAAACTGCACTAATTGTACTTATATATATAAAAAAGTGTGGTATTTGGTGTTTGCGTGAATTTTGTCATGTTTAATAAAGTAGAAGAAGAAGAAGAAAAAAGATCAACAAAATCACAGATATGCAGAATGCCTTTCTTTTATAAACAATAAACTTAAAGCAAAGCAATGCAAGATGTTTAGAGATACCAAATATTTGATATAATAGCTTCTTTAGCAACATAAAATGTTTTTAATTTCTATTATATGTTAACATTTAAGAATCTGTATTACAACTTTGTTCTTACACAGAAGCAAAGGTCTAATGAATCTGTAAAAAAAAATAATTCTGTGTCTGATTGCACATGGATTGCTATATTTGATTTCCTTTTATATATCTCTGATGTTGGTTCTATAATGTTTTTATATGAACCTTCATGTTCATGAATCTTCATACATTCGATATATTTAGGGATTGCATGATGAACTCTTCACCTTAAGGAAGTTTATTATTGTTTAAAAGTTCACCTTTTGTTTTCTGCAGAAGAAAGTATGTCATACCAGTTTGGAATGACATGAGGGTAAGCAAATGACGATATAATTTAGATTTTTGGGTTAAATGTTTTTTTTTTATATATTAATAAAAGTTATGAAGATCAATGTGTGATTATGCAAATACAAAACCAATGTTTTTTTCTGTGTATGACTGTAAAACGGATTGTGATTACATGGAGTTTGCTGTGTTTTATTTGTTTGTTCATAGTTTGGTTGGCACAGATAAACACCTACAGTATGGCTCAGCGAATGAAGCTACTGAAAAATCAGATATACACAGCGCTTATTAAAAAGTTCAAATGCTATTAAAGTGATAGCTCGATTCTCTGCTCTTTCCCTTTCTGAGAAAAATCTAAATAATGGGTTTCAAAAATGAATTGAATTAAAAAAAAATCGTAATACTTTAAATGGTAAATAACATACCTCTCTCAGGCCCTTATTGGTTCTAATTTTTTTTTTCTTTTTTCTAGAAAATCAGTCTTCTTTTCATCTCAGTCCCTAATGATGAAGATTAATTTTGTTGACCTGTTGCCCTTCATGTAGTTCCAAACCCGTATGACAGAAACATGATCGAGTAAGCAGGTTCTTCGGCAAGAACCAACTGGAAAAGATGATTTGTTCACTGACCCTGTCCTCTTCAACTCACTGACTCTGTGATCTGGGATGTGCTGGTTGGAGATATCATCTCAGATTATTACTTAATTTTTTTTGGTCATGCTGAGTTATTTTATGGCTTTAGAAAAATTGTGAATATTGCTCACAAGTTATATCGACAACTTTAATAGTGCTTTTTTGCTGTTCATGCTTTGTCTACAGGTTTGGAACAACATGATGGTGAGTAAATAATGACAACATTTTCAAATGTGGGTCACAAAAGTCACATTTTCCCTAAACCACCTTCTCCTCTCTATTCACCACACAGATACTTAATCTACTTAAAATTAGTCAATTCTTTCACTAATAAGGTGATTTGAACTAGTCAGCTGAATATTATAAAAAGGTGGGGAACTTTTTATTTTAATAAAATGCCTTTCTCCGAAGTTTAACAGTCTGTACTAGTGTGGTCAAATACCAAAATATAAGCTCATATGTGTTTTGATATTGCGGATGGATTTCACAGCACTTATGTGTCTTTGAATGGAACTCATCATAGTGAACGAACAAAGTCATGAATTGCAATGCTTTTACTTGACATCTATCTGGAGAACCAGTCCAGAATAATATGCTTTTATGGAACCCGAGACCTCATTTATTTTTCTGTTAAATGTGGAAAATCCACATAAGAGTGCTGCTTTCCTTCCATTTTGAGTGAAGTGCTGAGAAGCGTCTGAGAGATTTTTCTGCAGTTGAGGTCTGCACAGAAGTTGATGAGTCATAAATGTGAGCCCACAGAGTGTGGACACGTGATTATTTTTAGACTTTCATTTGAATGATGATTTCAAATGGTACAGTGTTTCACTTTTCATTGCAGACTATATGTATTCTCTCAACCAAATGAATACAATTCTCACCTACACTGAATAACTGCACAAATTCCTGTGTTTTGGTAGTGTATGTCCTTAAAGGAACTTTCCTTGTACTCCATTTGGTCTCAGTTTAAGATAATTATATTTAAAACAGACATTTACTGTATGATTTCAGGGTAAATGCTTATTTAAAATAAAACTGTGCCCTAAAAGACACCATTTGGAACTTTTACAATTCTAGAAGTTTGGATTTGTTCCAAAAACTAAGCTGCCCACCTAGGCAACATTTCTAGGCTTTACAGGTATTTCATTTATTATTACTTATAATAATAGTTAGTATTACTAATAATGATTCACACACAGAGTAGTACAAGGCAGCTTATTAATTTTGGAAGAGATCTATTATGTAGCCACTTCAATTTTTCCCCTTAAGTCAGGGCAGGTTTCACTATATTTCTGTGAATATTTTATTAAATTGAATCTCCACAACAATGACAGCAACGTATTTGCCTTCTGTGATTTAGTTTTTGGATTCCATTCATTTGAATCTCACTCTGGAGTCTTTCTGTCTCCGTCTCTTTCGGGCAGTGTAAAGGAATGCAGTTATTTGTGTCTCGTGTTCTCTCTTGAGCTGGTAGAGCTGACGGCCAGTCTGGCACACACACACACACACACAGCTAACGCTAATATAGCAACTACTGGAGCCTACATAACTATTTAGCCAGCACACAGCCTTTAAATAGAGCCGAATGAGAGACAGTAATGTAATCGAATGTGTTGGACTCGGAGGATCTTCCGCTTTCTTAAACTGGACGAAAGAAACTGATCCGGCATCCTCGTTCTACCTTAGAGTTTACTTCTTTTCTACAGGTTGCTAAATTTAACACTGTAAAGGTTAGCGTATACTATGAATGATAAATGGTAATTATATATATATATATATATATATATATATATATATATATATATATATATATATATATATATATATATATATATATATATATATATATATATATATATCTCACAAAAAAGCCATGGGAGCTGAGGAACCATTAGTTTGAAAAAGTAGAAAATTGTAGGGTTCTTTTTTGCACCAGTTCTGTTCCTGTTTGTCCTTATTTGGTCATGTTCCTGTTCTCATTTAGTTTGATAATGTTCCATTGATGTCACCTGTGCTTCCACATTAACCTTTGTATTTAAAGTGGAAGTGAAGCAGTCAGTTAAGTTAATATTATTTAGTAGCGTGTATTGGTGACTTAGAATAGTCGATGCTTTGATTCAGAAGAGCCCAATTCGATACCAATGTCACAGGTGAATATTTAGTGTTATGATCATGCCATACTGGCTATATGGGGGTGCTTTAAATGTCTCATTTCCCATAGAACTGCTGGTTTTCTCCCAAAAAGTTAATATGCAGCCAATTAAGGTAATGCTGTAAGTAAGAATCTGTAAGAAAGGAGCTTCAAATAAATATTTTTAACTGCGTGAATAAACCCAACCACCCCTATAGATTTAAGTTAAGTTTCAATTTTCATAACATGTGATCGACAGAGGAGCATCTTGGTAGCAGCGATTTTAAACTTTTAACAAGACTCAAATTGACAAGAATTCGATTTTTGCGTATAAAGTTGTTCATCATGGTTCAATTGTAAGCTACTTGTTTTAAATATTTTGTGTGTGTGTGTGTGTGTGTGTGTGTGTGAGAATGTTAATAGTACGCTGTAGGTCAAAGAAAATGCAGTTTTAAGGATAACTCCAACATGTGGATGTATACCAGGGAAATTATTCTATTTATGTATACAGGATGTGCTTCAATTAATTGAACACATGAAAGTACACAAGGCTGAATTTATTTGATCAAACATATAGAGAAACTGCAATGATTTTAAATAAGATTTTTCTATTTTGATATACTTTAAAATAGTAAATCAGTCATTTATTCCTTTGTTGGCAAGGCTGTATTTTCAGCCTCATTACTCCAGTCTTCAGTGTCACATGATCCTTCAGAAATCATTCTAATATGCTGATTTTCTGCTTAAGAAACATTTTGTATTGTTATGTTGCAAATAGTTGTACTACTTAATGTTTGTTTAACCCTGGACGTTGATTACAATTTTCAAGAGTTTCTCAGAAACCACTTTGTTGCACCTTTAAATGTGTCATTGATGAATAAAACTATTAATTTCATGTATCTGTTAACTCTCACAGTCTCTGCTTTTTCTCAGTTTCCATCTGTCTTTCTCAGGTTCTCTCTGAATCTTTTTCGGTCTGTCTCACTCTATTCTTGACTGTCTCACGCCCACACTTCCTGTCTGTCTTTCTCAGATTCACTTGCACTCCATACCAATCTGCCTCTATTTCTGTCTATCACATTTTGTCTTTAAAAGCTTTCAAATGGATTCTCATTAGTGTGTCCATTGCAGCTCCATCTTATATTTGTGATAAGATCTTTATGCATTTTCACTTTTCAGACCACTCCTATTCACATGATGAGTAAGGCAATTCCTGCGAATATAAACATGGGCTCAAACTCCCCTGGAGATTCACCAAAACACTGTCTCACTCTTTCTGTTTCTATTCTGTTTTCTCAACATCGCCTTAATTCCAGTCAGATCCAGTGAGCTGAACTCTCCTGAGTCCAGAACCACATTGAGACAGCTGGGCTGGAGTTCATGACATGATCAAGAACTATCCACAGCATTACTAATGAGTATTTATGATTTAAAATCCATCCGGGGCTTTGGATCTGAAGGAAGGAATGGAGAGAGAAACTGTGGTAGGCATAGCTGAGGGGAAAATCACATGCTTTATTTCTGGGTTCCAGATATTTGTGTGCTGTTTCTCTTTGATTTAGGATTTAGATGCCTACTGTCCAGTGTGCATTCTGTGTGAACCACAGGCAGAACATTCAGCTCTTCCCATAGGAAAAACAAACAAACACCTCTTTAATATCAGCTGTTTCTTTGTGACAGGAATGTGAAGTACATTAATAGATGGCACTTATGCTGAAATGGATGGTCCACCCAAAAATGAAAATATTGTTATCTTTTACTCACCCTCATTCTGTTCCAAACCAGAATGATTTTCTTTAGTCTGTGCAACACAAAAGAAGATATTATGGTAACCAAAGAGTTCCAGTTCCCATTGACTTCCATTGTACAGTATGGCCAAAAAATATAATGTAATTCAATAGGAACTGAAACTCTTTGTTTATCAACATTCTTCAAAATATATTCTGCAAGTCATGCAGGTTTGGAATAACATGAAGGTGAGTAAATAATAAGAGAGTTTTCTCCAGGTCCTGGTCCAAGGTCACATATATGGATAGATATAGTCAGAATGTAGAAATCCTACCATAAAAACCTGTTACCATACCATATGCTGTGGTGAATTTAAAAAAAAAACATTGTTAATGGTTTAAACTCACATTATATGTTTTTAGTGTAAAATTTTCAAGATTCTAGACTGACTGTGTTGTGTTTTGCCCCAGTCTTGTCCTTATTTGGTCATGTTCCTTTCCTCGTTTAGTTTGATTATGTTACATTGATGTCACCTGTGTTTCCCCATTATCCTTTGTACTCGTGGAGTGGACATGACAAGGATCTCACCAGTGCCACTCCAGAACCAGAAACCAGCCGACCATCTTCCCGCTGTGCAGAGCTAAAGCCTGAGCCCACCGATGATGGAGAGCCCATTCCCACCGCGATCAAGGATCCGGTGCAATGACGAGCAACTGTGCGGAGGAATGCCCCAGTAGCGTAAGATGAGGTGCGTGAGCCGGCTACAATGCCCATCGTGAGGGAGAAAGCCTCAGACGGTGTGATCATGGATAGGAGCTCCGCCCCCTGCAGCACGGCTGACGGTAAGCTTATAATGGACCTGGATTGAGGAGAGGCGTAAAAGTACTTAATTGACTGGGAGGATGACCTGCTCCCTCTACTCCCTCCTTCTTTGGAGCCCTCTGTTACTCCTATTCCCACGTCCAGCCCTGATTGTTCTGCGTATCCCACGTCCTGCACAGAGAGTGCTCCGGTTCCCCTGTCCAGCTCAGATGCGACTCCCGATACTGAGTTTAGCCCTGAAAGCCCATAGGTTCTGCTCTTGCCTCCTCTTCTGCTGTCGTCTGTCAAGCCCTCTGCTCAGCCTCAGCACACCATCAATACGGTGCAAGCTCCGTGGGTCTGCCATCCTCCATCATCGCCATGTCTGGAGAATCCCTCACCTCTGCCTCCAGCCTCTGAGGCCCGGCCTCACCTCGGCTCCTAGGTCCCTCACCTCCACCATCACCCATCGATCCACCAGCTCTACTGGACTCCCTCGTCTCTCCAAAATTCCACCTTGGACAGACAGCGACCTGCCATCACCTCATGTCTCCGCTCCTCCTCTGGCTGTACCTCGTTGTTCCATCCCACTGGCTTCTTTGGGCTTCTCCCTCCCGTCAGCTCCACTTTACTCCTCAGTCGCTCCAGCTCAGCCACAGATTTCCGGATCTCCGCCTCGGTCACCAGAGCCCTCCGCTCCAGCATGGCCTCCCAGATCCTATTGGCTCATTGGCTCTCCATCTCTGACTTGGGCTCCTTCACCACCTTCTCCACCACCATTGGTCCACCCACTGGAGTCAGCAGCAATTCCTCCTCCATGGCTCATTGCTCCTTTAGCTCCACCGTGGGTCGACATTATGGCTGTGGCCTGGGTCTCAATTTGGCTCCTCTGGTTTCAGCTCCCTCCTGTCGTTTCCCTGGCTTCTCCCTTCATCGTCACCCCCATGCACTCTGTCTGGCGGCCCACTATTGGGTGTCCGTTCTCCTCCTGAGCCGCCTTCGAAGTTCCCACCTGCCCCTCTCCCTGTAGTTTCTATGGCACAAGGACGTGCCTTCTGGGAGGGGGCATAATGTCAGGATTCTGGACTGTCTGTGTAGTGTTTTGGCCCAGTTTCTGTTCCTGTTTGTCCTTATTTGGTCATTCTCCTGTCCTCGTTTAGTTTGATTATGTTCCATTGATGTCACCTGTGCTTCCCAATTAACCTTTGTATTTAAAGTGAAAGTCAAGCAGTCAGTTAAGTTAACATTATTTATTAGATTGTAGGCCTGACCCTAAATAGTCGATGCTTTGATTCGGAGGAGCCCGATTCGAAACCAATCTCACAGTTGAATATTTATGCAGAGTGTGATGATCATGCCATTTTGGCATTTTGTGAAATTATCTGGATTTTTTTTTTTTTACAGTATACAAAGTCTGTAATCAAAGTCTTATTATTTAGTCATGTACTGTGCTTACTGCATGTCTACAATTGTCTAATTTGTGTCCGTTTTATTTCTCCAAAGGTTATTTTAGAAGAAACATCAACTTGAAGGTGAAGTATAAGTTTTGCAGTTAATCCTTTTATTAATCATAACTGAGAATTCCAGTATGGCTCTCAAAAGACATCTTATTTTTTCATTTGTTATAACCAATAGTGGTTTGAATGTGTATGATACTAAATGGCATTTGTGAAACAGATTCAGATTTGTTTCCGAAATTTCCACCGTAGCTCTCAAGACCACTGTTAATGGACTGCTACAGTATGTCCAAAATGAATTGGACAGTTTGCAATCTGATTTTGTATTCCCCAAAATAAAGAAACTCATAAGGTTTGGATCAACATGAGGGTGAATAAATAATGACAGAATGAGAATTTTTTGGATAAATTATGTCTCCTGGGCTATGAAGCAGCAATAAAACTTTCTTTTGGATCTAATCGGACAGTAATGAGCTCATGAGTGAAGCCAGCAGAACCAGAAAGCTTTAGAATGGTGTAGAGATGGTTATACAAACAAGCACTCAAACTTTATTATCTATTTTTTCCTTAACGTGTGTCGCTCTCAGTCTCAGCAGTAGCTAGAGGGTTGAACTATTAATTCATATATGAGTATTTGAGGGGCAAACGGAAATAAACATGGATTGTGATGTGCTGTGTCGAAAAGCCAGATAATAAAGTCGATCCCACAGGAATGTGGACATATTCTGGAGTTTATTAAATGAAAACAGACAGGGGGATTGGAGGAGCTTTTGCAGCAGAGAAATAGGAAGTGAGTGTGCGTGACGTGTTTGATCATCTCTGTATCCGTCTATCGTCTATGTGGATTGCAGACGCTCAATAATATACAGCAACGGCCCAGAGCGGTCCAGCTCAATATGGACTCATTATGACCAGATGGAGGCTCTGTGGAGACGACTGAGATGATAGACAGAAAGAGACATGAATGATATGTTATCTTGACAAAGGGCGACAGCAACAAAATTGTTAGTCCTATTCTTTTTCTATACAGATGTTTTTTATTATTTTTTTCTTGAAGGGAAAACAAAACTAGTTTGGTTCTCCAAGCAAACTAGCAAGATGTGGGCAAATAAAACTCCAAATAAGACTTTTTAGAAGCGGATACATTTTCACTTTTTCTTGCAAAGATTAAAAAAGTTTCTTTAAAAATGAAGAAACTTTGAAAATATTTTCTTTTTCATCATATTTGCACTACCATTCAAAATTTGTGGTCAGTAAGGTATTTTTTAATGTTGAAAGACATCCCATGCTCACCAAGTTTCTATTATTTGATTAAAAATGTACTTGTGTTTAATAGTTCATTCATTTATTCATTCATTCATTCCTGTATTACTTGTTATTAAAAGGGTGTTATTAAATGTTATTACTTGTTATTAAGATTTAGATTCCCTTGACTTGTCCAGCACATCCCCCCCCCCACAGAGATTATTGCAATGCATTCTGGGTTTTCATTGAGGATGCATGCAATACTGGCGAATGCTTAGATTCTAGTTGGAAATAATGCAGGAAAGTGTGGTAATAAAAAAAAGAATGGATTTCTCATGAGCCATGTAGTGTTTAATATGCAAGATATTTTTCTCTTGAGAACTGTGTCTAATATATGTAAATTTATTTCAGCTGATGACTGTAAAGCATCTCTGAACTACTTTCTAAACTCTTCCCACAAGCCCTACAGCGTCTCTCTCTCTCTCACAGCATCTCTCACGTAATTCATGTGAGAAATGTCTCACATATTTTTCAGATGAATAATCCTCAGGGAGCCTAAAACAATTTAAGAACTTGTTTTACATATTAACCAATTCGTGACTCATTGGTCATTAACGGGGTCTTAAAGACCCCCTTTCCTCAGAGCTTGCAAGCATCGATTTTTGAACATTTGAACATGAATCAAAGTTTGAACGTCTTTCAGAAGTCTTTCTTCTTCATTATGTCTTTGAAAGTCTGAATTCCCCGCAACGTTTCAGCTCAGAACGGATCAGATATCAGTGGTTCTCCACTCTGTGGTTCCAGCCACTGGAGTTTTGTACATTTTCCCAGTTCTCCCAGTACAAAAGAGCCCATTAAACACACATGAATGGTTAGAGTTCTGTGGAATTAAAAGAAAGAGATCTTTCATAGGAGATACACAGCTTCTCTTTCTCTTTCATTCTTTTTGCTTGTCTTTTTCTCTTTGTGGCTCATGAGCAGAGTCTTGTTGGACAGTTCGCTATGAAATGGAGATAAAAGTCTGATACATTTATCTCTGTCATCCACCTCTTTAAGTATGTGCGTGATAAAAACGGTACATTTTGAGAGTATGTGTCTGTGTGCTTAAGGGGTGAAGGTTTGGGATCTCATTGATCAGGGGCAGAGAAGCCAACCCCCCTCAGGGCTGGAGACACCCTCCAATCAATACTGCGAAAGATCAGTCCTCATGCTTAGAGCATAACCACACACACACACACACACACACACACACAATCTTGCATATGTGGTTTACAGGCGTAATGGGGATTATACTGTACAAACTGTATTTTCTATAGTCCTCAACCAACCCTACACCTAAACCTACCCTACGCAGAAAACTTTGTGCGTTTTTAGATAAAAAAAAAAAAAATTAAAGGCTTAAAGCCTTTGAATTCCAGGGACACAGGAAGTGTCCTCATAAACCACCTTCATAATGCAATATCTGTGTCATACCCATGTCATTACACAAATGTGTGTCATCATAAACCACACACACACACATTGTATCAGACTTGTGTGGGCTTCTATTTGGCCAAAATGCTGCAACTGGTAGCAGGAAAAGCAGATAATATTAAAACATTTTGTTTAAATGCCAGGGCTGTGGGCAAAATTTCAAGCAATCGGCTCCCTTTCATTTCACATTTAGATCGCCTGGCTTTATGGTTTGACAGAGGTCATTAACTCGTGGCAGACCTTTGCTCAGTCATTCAGGAAGCATGTCATGTTCTGCAGAGACTGTGGTGTGTGGTTGATTTTTCGTAAGTGTACATTGCCTCTGAGAAAGATTTTCTCATGAAGCAGTTTTCTTTAATTGAGAACAAAAGGCTTTAAAATCTTCTTGTTACAAAATATCTGGAGATGAATATAGTAAAGGCATGAGTATATGACTTTTATTTGTAGTTCTCTCTCAATGGTTTAGATGTGGAGTTAATTCATGTGGAAGATGGACTGAGCTTGGTGGGGCGCTTGGCATAAACACTTAGATTTATCAAGCATTTTAAAGTGCCATGGGGGAGATGTGATGAAATATCCAGTTCAGTTCACTGTTCAGTTCAGTTCACTGTCACTTCATTTATCAAAATGTCAGAGAGCTTTTAACAATATCGGATGATGGCAGACAGCTTGTGAGAAACCAACACTGTGGGGCTTCTCTCTCTGTCCCGTTCTATCCCTATCTCCCTTACTCAGGGCTGTCAGTTGTTTGGTAGAGCAGATTTTCTGTGAACTCATGTTAAATAAATGATGAGATGCTAATTTTTTTGTTTTCTATATATGTGTGTATGTGTGTGTGTGTGTGTGGGTGTGTATATATATATATAATGCAGAAACTTGAAAGCAATTTTTGTAACGAGAATTAATTCATTGCTTAAAATGTTAAGTTAGAAGTTTGTAAAATGGTGCAAATTAATACACTTTATAATACACATGAATTCAAATGTTTTTCTTTTGAACTTTTATAGAATCAAAGAAGGATATATCACAGTTTTCACAATACTATAAAGAGCAAAAATAGTTTCCACATTGATAATAATAATAATAATAATAATAATAAATGATTCTCGAGCACCAAATCAGCACATTAGAATGACTTCTGAAAAAGCTTGTGACATCGAAGACTGACATTAAAAATGGCTAAAATAAAAATAGAAAATAATTATTTTAAATTATAATATTTCACTATTATTATCCCAATAATTTATTGTATTTTTAATTTTATTTCAAATAAATTAAATAAATACAGCTTTAGTGAGCATAAGAGTCTTAAAAAAAACAAAAAAAAAAAAACAAGTCTTTCTGAATTTTGAACAGTAGTGTATGAAATCAAAATGATTCACTCCTAAGATTAACACATGACCTTTGAGGGAATAACACTTTAAGTGTCAGTGCAGAACAATGAGAAGTTAACGTTTCTCATTAATGGACATATCAAACCGTTTTGTAGAGAGATGCAAGGTGAATAAGGGAGTCAAGTCACGATATAAGACCATAGTGTTCAAACAGAGCAAACACAGACAGACTGTGTGGGAATTAAGGAGCCTTATGCTACTGTGTGTACTCGTTTCATCAAAGAACAGGTTTCCAGATTTCCAGGCTGATACTCTAGGACTCAGAAGTGAGGTGAGGTTTCTTTGGCAGGACTGTTACTCGCTGCACTGTATCTCAACATGGCAGCCACACTTTAACATGTATTAATGTCATTGCATTACGTAACAAATATTACAAAGGTTTTGAAACTTTTCTGGTTGTCTGCATTTACAATACACTTGAAAACAGCATTTTTGTTTCAAAAAAAATTTCTTGCATTTTTGCAAAGTCCTCATCCACACTAATGTTTGGAAAATAATAAGCTACATCAGAAAATGTGTAATGATACAGAGAGACAAGACATAATAAAGCTCTCATGCTATTCTTCTGGCCACAATCATTTTATTCACTAAATTGCTCTCCTATTTCCATGTATGGTCTAAAATGCAACCCTAATGATGACAGCAATTCTGTCATATTTGCAGGAATGCAGATTGTACAAAGTAATATCTTTAGCAACACTCAAAGTGAATAGTGCATAACAGGCACATACTGCTCTCATACTGTTATCTACTAATATCTATTAGGATGATATGTGTCACGACTAAACATAATTCAGTTAATTCAGTTTTCAAAGGCCACACTACAATGTGAAAATGTATTCACTTCTAAAGCATCCTCAAAATTTCATTTTTTTTTTTTTTTTGGTACTAATATAGAATAACGAGTGCTTTTCTTTTGTAAGCTGTCAAATGTGAAACATTAATTAGCGGTTTCAGGAAAAAGAAAATCCTCTGCAGTTCAAAATGACTGGAACACAACCAGGCTTAAAAGGAAATTGTTCAAGAACATTGAAGTTAGCTCTGAGAACTCTAGTATTTGTTTTGCAGATGCAGCTTGGTTTGATATACAGTATTGCTGTACTGTAATTTCATTCATCATTTTGATCTTTTGGCTAAAAAAGTGTCTAAATATGTGTACGACTGTAAAATCTGTAACATGCACAAACTGTAGCTTATTTTTTAAAAGGGCTTTAAATGTTACAGAGCTTTAGTTCAGTGAGTCATTTTGAAAGTTGTTCGTTTTGTGGTGTGTGTGTGTGTGCGTGTGTGCACGTCCTACACTCTCAGGAGTGTGAGACAGAAGTGTGGTTTCTGTCTCAGTAATTACTTGGCTTTTCCATGCCAGCATGCCTGGAGATACACCAACACATTCCTGCCCTCTCTCTCTCGCTTTCTCTTTTTAGCTCCTTTGTTAAATATATATGAACTCACTTTTTTGCTGAACACTTCTCAGCTTTCATACTTCGCTAAATGTTTTAACATCACCATCCTCTTAACTGTCACACTACAGTTTGTCACATTGAACTCTTCAGCTCAAATGTGTGTGTGTGTGTGTGTGTTAAGAGGAAGGCCTAAAACCATCAATTCCTTTATTTAAAATCAATGCGCATGTCCTTTGTACCACACCAATACAGTCTAATGAATATAAACTAACCCTAACACTACCCTAAAAGAAAAAAATCCTTCTTGCATGGCACTGGAGGGAGATTTTATCAGCTTTAGCAAAATTCTGGGGACAAACTTGACAGAGTTCCCCCCCCCCCCCCAACACACAGCTCCTGTTCTTCATTAGGCAGAAGGGTACTTCATGGTCAGATCCAATAAAACTTGAATGCGTCTGTCTGGAGCAAACATGGGCAGGGAAGCCTATTTGCGTAATTATCGCAGCACAACCCTGTAGCAGATCTTCCGCCACCTGCCACGACTACCACTCCAGCTCTACGGGGGCTCAACCACATTACCCCACGTCAGCAAGCCCACATCACTCTTCTCAGAGGGAAGTTCAAATATTTTTTTACAATATGTTTTTTTACGCCAGACCAAGCTATCACACTTATGTTTTGAAGTTGGTCTTAATGAACTTTTGCTTTGGTTTGCTAAAACACTTTTTATAAAACATTTTTTTGGATACCTCTTTTTATATTTGGAAACATTCACTTTTTAATATGTGTAAAACAAATATTTCCAAGTAGTGTAGGTGTTAAAAAACTGCAGCAAATCTTTTAGAAAAAAAAAGTTATTTTAACTGATAAATAATAAATTATGTGTTAAGAATCAATTTACTATAATTAGTTTTGCTCAAATTCTGTATCAGTTCGAAACATACGACTGATAAGGATGCACTTCATCTCTTCCACTGGTTTAGTGAGTGAAGGTGACATACAGCCAAGTATGGTGACCCATAATCAGAATTCATGCTCTGCATTTAACCCATCCAACATGCACACACACACCGTGAACACACACCTGGAGCAGTGGGCAGCAATTTATGCTGCGGTGCCCCGGGGAGCAGTTGGGGGTTCGGTGCCTTGCTCAACGGCACCTCAGTCATGGTATTAGCAGCCCGAGACTCGAACCCACAACCTTAGTGTTAGGAGTTAAACTCTCCAACCCCATCCACTACTTCCCCATACATACATACATCCAATTCACTGTTCATTTTATACATGATTAGTAAAAAAAAAAAAAAAAAAAAAACTATTGTCAACTGTGAAATTGCATTTTTTATATATATGTATATTTATGTGTGTAAATCTTTCTACGAATATCTCAGGATTCAGTCAGAGGAGTCTAATTAAAGATTAGAGAGTTTAATTAAAGATTTGAGAGTTTTGAGAGGGGGGGGGGGGGTGACAGTGTGTTTTTGTGTCATCACAGGCATGTCGTGTTATGATGACTGGCCAGATGAGTGGGCATGCATGAGTCAGCTCTGTCCAAAAGGCTTTGATCACATGACCGAACGGACCCAAACCACAGTATTCAGTGGCCTTTCGGGTCCCAGAAGACCCGACTCAAGCTGAACAAACAGCCTTATTCAGCGTGAGACCAGCGTATGGGTCATGACCAGCAAATCTGATGGACCTTTGGTAATAACTGCACCATGAAATTCAGCTGGGTTTAGTTGAGTTCTGACTCTGTGGGAGAGGATATGCCACCGCTGCTGCTATTCTTGTGTAGTTGAGATGAATTCTGTCTTCTCATTCTCTGAAACGGCATCTTGCCCTCTCTCTCAGACTCGACAGAATACTCCTGTGTTCATGCATAGGTTGCCATTTAAAAGTGCATCAAGGCGTTTGTTTTGCTTGCTTTGAAATTATTATATAATGAGTGAAAAGAGCCTGAATTTGAGAAGCAACATACAAAAAAAAAAAAAAAATACAAAAACCTCTCCAACTAACTAGAACAATTTTTTAGTGACTGGTTACATCTCATTTTTGTAACCAGCTTCTAATTAAAACATTTAGATGTTAATTTTTGTGTGTGTATTAAGTGTATTATGAAGCTCCAATATTCCAACACTAACTAAGTTATATTAAGATAACTAAGAATATTATCTCTACTGACTGTGAGTTCAGAGTTGAATCTTAAGGATAATTTGAGCACTTTGTGACTCATTGGGGTTCACATATGTTCCTAGAAGATAATTTTACATTTTCTTTGTTTTTGTAGCAAATGATATCTGGATTTCACTGCTTATCAATATGTGATAAGTGTTTTCTTTGATTTTATTATTATTATTATTATTATTATTATTATTTTATTTAATGTGCATAAAATATTTAGAAACCCAATTTGTTCACTTAAATGTTTAATTAGGTAACACTTGAGTATAGGGTCCAATTCTCACTAATAACTAGTTGCTTATTAGCATGCCTATTATTAACATATTGGCTGTTTATTAGTGCTTATAAAGTACATATAATGCATGACATTCATAATCCTACCCAATACCCTAGACCTAACAACCTTGTAAACCAATAATAAGCAGCAAATTAGCAGTTAAGTGAGGCAAAAGTCATAGTTAATGGTTAGTTAATAGTGAGAATTGGACCTTAAAATAAAGTGTGGCCACCCCGATATTCCCTCACACAGATGTCCCTGGAAGCTCCATTCAGTTGTTATGTAAGTATAATGGCTGTATTTAAGTCTTACCCATGTAAGTGTGCCACTGTTTATCACTAACATGTTCATATCTCTCCTTTATTCTCTTTTCAGCAGCACATTTGCTAGATTATCTTTGTAATATACCGCCAGCTCTTGTTTGTGGCCCAGGGGCTGGTATTTTCTCTCAGTGGTATTTTCTCAGGAGTGTTTCCTGTCATATGTGTCAAACTGCTGGCCACAGACATGGCTCAGAAAATGCTGTGGCTGTCAAGGAGTAACTACGTCTGTGTGTATTGTCGCAGGCGAGCTGCAGCCTGTTCAAAAATTTACTCCATCTTTGAAGCATGTCAAGATCTTGACAGTCGGGGACTATAATAAATATGGCAGAGCATTACATGTAACTTAGTAGAGAGAAGTAGAGAGGCTGGGACCTTACCTGCTATTTCCCTTATAAATAATTTAATATAATATTCCAGTTCTCATATTGAGAGGCATTTTTGTGGCAATAGAAAGGAAGAGTTAAAAAAACAAATCACTGTGTTCCACAATTCAGAGAGCTTAACCTGTCCTGACCTCATCCTGTCCATTTTTTTACCTTGAAATATAAGTTTCAGAATTATTCTAATGGTGCACTGACTTCTAATCATCTTTTCCACACTCTCCTGTCAAATATCTGTTCTAGGAGTATCTATGTTTGGTGAGCAGGTAATACATTTCCTCTAAATGGCAGCAGCAAATGCACGTGTATAGCCAGAGATTCGAGGGTCTGTATTACTTCCTATTGGAGAAAGCATAACGCCCAACTTGGATCACATGTGCCTTAATAACTAATCACATTATAGCCTTGACGTCATTGAATTTCAGAGTTGTGTGATAATCGCCATTTACGGATATCATGAATGAGAAGCGTGGTTGAATCCAGCCTGTCCCAAAAAAGTCAATGACTTTTCTTATGAAATGCAATTTATTTTAAGTGTAAACTCTAAAAATAGTTCAATCCAAAAATATTTTTTTTTAGTGTAAAACATGTTGAAGGTTAGCCAATAGGCTTTCGATTTATATTTATGTTTATTTATATTATATGATTTTATTTCAACTGTAAAATGGTAAACTCTGTGTCCTTATTTGGTACACAACAGGCCAGATTAACATTTATTCTACAGATGCTGTGAGCTCATGTGCGTTTGTCCATTCCTACATAGCTCTAGTTAAACTTGGTTACAAAGTTTGATCCCAAACTGAATTTAAAGTTCGTACTGTATCCCCTTAGGACACAGATCCAGCACAAAGACGTGTCAAAGTCAGCTCAAAACCAGAGTTTCACTAAATTAAATAAGCAATCTCAGAGATCCTTATTCCGTCATACGGGAGAGCCTTCGGGGAAATGGAATCCCGTGTTCATTGGCCGGCGGGTTGATTTGATGTAACATCCTGTGTAGGATCGCGGCAGACGAACCCGATGCCCTGCAGACGGTGCCTTCGCTCGGTCGCGCGCCCGCCCCGCTCCGCCTCGCAGACCGAACGCGAACGCGAGCGCACAGACGCGTCTCTGGACTGAGCGCTCCCGTGAGTTCATGTCATCCCTCCCTCCCTCACCGCTCCGTCATCTCTCACTGGATCTCGCTCTCCTTGTTAATTCAAGTGGTTGCCACTGAATAAGACACTGCGCGTGGGAGCGACCCGGTGCGCTTTTGGAAACGGGAGGCTTTGCTGTGGACGCGTTTATCCGCTGCTCTTCGCCCTTGGATTTGATTCAAGCATCACGCTTCTTTCTTCTGCCCAGGATGGGTTTTGTCGTGCTGGTGCTTCTGTGCGCTCTTACCGGGCTGGTGTTAGGGGACAGTAAACCCAAGACATGCTCGGAGCTCAGGCAGTTCTACAGCGGCAAGGGGTTCAGTCTGAACGGAGCCCCGCAAACAGAAATATCCGGTAGGTGAACAGCTCAACCCTTCTTTCTTCAGCACGAATGACAGCTTTGATGAAGACATTGGGTAGCTAACAAAGACAAACTTTAATGCAAGTAGTTACTGTGCGATTCTAATGCATCATCATCTTATGTTATCAGCAGGCAAGGCAAGTTTCATACACGACACAATGTTACAGTAATTCAAAGTGCAATCATACAGATCATAATGTAAGACATGATCATAAATGAGCTTATTAACAGTTAGAAGTGAAGTTTCAAATAAATGCTAGTCGACTGTTGTCAAATTATATGAAACTTTTATATAAAACACAGTAATTTATAATAATCTTTATCAATTATGTCCTTTCACTCTTGGTCCACATGAACAGTATTCATTATATTGTAAGTCCTTGTATTTGTGTATTTACCTGTGAAAATGTCAGTGCGGATGTGACTGAAACAACGATAAAGGACTCTCATAATGTTATTAATATGGGAACACAGTTTATTATTTTATTTGATATTTTACTTTATTTAACCG
Organism: Carassius auratus; assembly: GCF_003368295.1. NCBI lineage: Eukaryota > Metazoa > Chordata > Actinopteri > Cypriniformes > Cyprinidae > Carassius > Carassius auratus. The sequence goes on along the minus strand of NC_039244.1, from coordinate 23,403,621 downwards.
AACTACCTATAAAGGACTCTTGCCTAAAAATCTGCCGATTTGTTAGACTTTTTTTTTTTTTTTATTTTTTTTTTTTGTGACAATCCCACAGGTCTTTGGACTTAATCATTTTCCACGACCCAGGATTCCATAACAGTTTTCCAGACTGCTTCTTCTAATGTCAGCTGATTTGGTCGTGTGGCATAGTTACAGAGATTTACTAGTGATTATGAGCTTTCTGCAGCCGCTGCTGATGTGTGTGTGTGTGTATGTGTGTGTGTGTGTGTCAGGGTGGAGTATCATCTTATCCACAACTGTTCCATGAAGGTTAAGTTTTCACTTTTTATTTTTGAGTTGAAAAGATGAAACCTCAGTGGGTGGTAAAGCTCTAGTGATTTCACACGCGCAGAAGACCTTGACTTCTTTTTGTTTCATTAAATTTTTCTATCACCGCTCTACTATGCTCAGCACTGCAGACTGAATGTATTTTTACCCATCATCCCTTTGCGTATGATGCACGAGCTGATCCCAGCTGGTATTCCCTGATGATCAGAAAGTGTCCTCCATTTAGAAGATTAATAGAGGTGAAAATCAAACGTTAGGGACTATACATTAATGTGATGGAGTTATTATTCTCATAAACACGCACAACATATCCGGATGCATTCAATCAGAGTGATGCATCATTGATCCCCTTCAATCAGACACATTAATGCCACTGTGTTTAAATAGCAAGCTGTAACGTGTCTAAGTGATGCCGATCAAAACCCTACCCCTAACTTCTCATCCATATGGAAACAGTGAGATTTAATTGAAAGTAATTGTTTCAGAGTCAAGAGTTTCCCCAAAGGAAATGTTCAGCAACTATACACACTGCAGTTTTTTTTTTTTATATACTGCAGAGATGTTTCTCTGGTTCTCCACTCAGGGGCTGACATACTTGTCCTCCCATGCATAAAACTGCGGGAATCTGATTTTGGTTTTTGTGTATATTAAAGTTGAATGACTGTGTCAGCTGCCTGGACGGGAAATCTGGACACAAACTCGAGATCTTCTTTAGCGGTGTCTTTGACATTAATGGATCCACCCGCTTTTCCGAGTCTTCTCGCTCTTTTTCCACTCTTTTCTCTCCTGCTGATATAGTCGATGATCAGCATTAATCTAAGATGGATGCATTTCATTTGGGACGTGGCTTTAATTTTTGATATGAAAAGTCTTAAAAGCTTTGTATGAATTTCTAAGACTGGAGTTGAACATTCAGCTGGGTTGCGTATCATCTTTGGCTCTGACTCATCTGAGATGAACTTGACACCAACCCTGTGAGAGAAACGTTTTGGCCTTTGGTCATGTTTGTGAGTGTGCGTTTATGTTGATCGTGTTTTATCTAGTAGAACATTGCAAAGCTCATCTAAAAGCATGCAGCTGTCTTCTATCAGTCCCCATGCGTTCTGTTTTACTTTTAAGTGAGTGATGATATTCCCCTAGTGATTCGGAGAGGGGATCCTCGGCGAACTGTGGCACACCCTGCTAAAAGCCCGAAAAAGCTGAGCGACCAACACCAGAGCCGGAGCTTGTGACAATACACAGCGATAATCTCTACCTGACCTCATTTCAAGAGGGATTCAGTGACAGATCAGGTCAAGATGGCTCCTGTCAGTTCTTATCAGACTCATATCAGGAATCATCTTAGGAAAGCAAGCCAAGTTCATCTCACCTTTGTCTCGATGTGCTCCTTGTTTTCATTTTTCTCTCTCTCGCCCTCCTTGTGTAGTGGATGGAGTTTAACCCAATGTAAAGGCTGTCATCTTGTAAAGTCTTCCAAATGTTTTGAAGCAATAGAAACCAGCTGGGGAATTGCCTAATATGTTCCAATCATTTATTGAATTACTGGAATAAAACCTGCAAACATACCTTTAAAGATTAGAGGTCAGTCACTATAGGTTTAACAAATAGTTATCCTTAATAAATGAATTATGCAATCAAAATCAAAAATAATCAAATTTTTATGATCAAAAATAAAATAAATGAATAATATTAATCATGAAAATATATTTATATGTATAAACATAAACTGTATAAATAGATTTTCTCTGTTGCTTGCCCTGCATTTATAATAATTTTATAATTTATAGTTTTGTATGAAAACAAATGTATTTATTTATGTATTTGCCATACCAACTAACCAATTTCCCCCTCTCAACTAAGTTTGAATAATGAATGAAAAACTGAACTAATTTTCGCTTGAGTCTAATCATGTCAGAATAGAACTAGATGGAACCTGTAATGTAGCCTTTTTGTTAGCATCATTATGTAGTTTTAATATCATATAAAACAAAAAAGAATGTTTGTTTGTTTGTTTATTTATTCATTTGCCAACTAACCCAACCTCCCCTTCTGAACTCAGTAATAAAATTACAATAGAACACAGTCTCAAACCACATTGACCATGATGATGACGACGTGTAGCACCCCCTAGCTGTGACTGTAGAGTAGGCAGTGGTCATAACAGTTGTCATTAGTCGTGTTTAAGCCATGGACACAGTCGAGCATGAAAGCACTAATGAGGTCCCTGAGCCGTGCGGGCCACTGGATGATGGCCACTAGTGCATCTGCTGGAGGCAAATGACAGATGCTAAAAAGCAAAATGGCCCATGGTAACATCAAAGGCTGCAGAACTTCTTTGTGCACATATATTTCAATATTTAAGTTGAGCACATTTGCTATAGGTCACAGCTGTACTTGTGTGTAGCATAAAGAGAGCAATGCATTTTGTATTGACTTGTTATAAATGTGTATTGATTTGCATGCATTGATTTTAAATGTTTGTTGGGGTCACACTCATGCTTTCACGATAGATTTGTGTAATTATCCTCCAATCCATAGGAAGATGAATTGAGAATGGGGTATTCCTAGACTCATACGCACACACACACACACACACACACACACACGCACATAGACACGGAGTGAAGTGTTTATAGTGCTGATGCAGTAGATGTTGAAGGCATTAAGCTGTAATCTGCCCTCTGGAGCCTGAAACTCACCACATAGTGTTTGATGTCATGCAGAGCTGAGAAACCGCTCAGCACTCTGCAGCAGTGAAGGAAAAAAATGATACAGGGAAAGAGGAAGGGAAAACTGATATTGAGTTTCCCTTCTCTTCCAATCTGCTGCTTCTTCTGTCCTTTTAAATAAGAAAAACAGATTGTTAGACTTTAGAAGTACTAGTGTTTTATTAAAACATCTCTTGATGTGTTGTTTCCTTCTTGACGCTGTCAAGATTCTTTGGCTAGCAAGTGTGTTTTGGATGCTGGTTTGCTGGATAAATCTGCCCAAAATTGAAAACTGAACTCATTTAAACAACTCATATTGTTCCAAACTTGCATGACTTACTTGTGGCTGCTCTTTTAAATGCAATTACAATTAAAGAAATAGTTTAACCAAAAATGTACTCCTCCTCAAGCCATCCAAGGCATACAGTAGGTGAGTTTGCAAGAGATTTGGAGAAATTTAGCAATACATCACTTGCTCATCAATAGATCCTCTGCAATGAATGGGTGCCGTCAAATCCAGACAGCTGATAAAAAATCTCCAAGTAATCCACATGACTCCAGTCCATCAGTTTATGTCTTGTGAAGCGAAAAGATGTGTGTTTCTAATGAACAAATCCAAAATTAAGATGTTTTTAACTTTGAGTCCTCTATCCATAAAATTACTTTCTTCTTCGAAGCAAAATGAAGAAGATGGTGAGTAATTGATGTCATGCCAAATTTCTTTAAATCTGTTCTGATTGAGAAACAAACTCATTCATCTTGGATGGAGATCAAGAATTACATGAACTTAATCCATGAATGAATCATTCAGATTCAATTCAGTTTTTGTTTTTAGAATAGACTAGAACTATCTTAACCAGCAAGACTGCTAAGGTTTGATGGGACCATCCATCTCAACCAGATGAAACCAGTTTAAACTAGCATGGACAAACTATGCTGGTCTTTTCATCAGGGCTGAAAAAGGGCACTTATCAGAGATTTGTCTTGGCTATAACTGTCTCCTTTTCGGTGGATCATGATGTTTTTGGTAATTGGTGAAACAAAACTGCTTGTCTATACAAGACCCTGGCCTCTCTTCCAGGATGTGAGCCGCAGCTGAATATGATACTTATGAAATCAGAGAACTACAGGACAGTGGCGTGATGTAAATCTCCAGTCCGTAGCGAGACCTATTGAATTATCTAGCCACTAAATATGACAAATAACTGACTCAGATTGTAATACATGCAGTGTAATGTAGTTCTCAGCCTTCTTTACAGCCCTCCCAGAGGAGAGAGAGAGAGAGAGATGTGATGGACCAAGGTGACCTTTAGACGAAGACATTTTTGATGGATTTGCTATTGTGTGACATCCTTTGAAGGAAGAGAGAGACAGACAGAGAGAGAGACGGAGGTCACATTCCCTCATAGCTGCTATCTATGCCATAACCTGATATATACAGGGTCCAAAATGAGCTTTTTTGCCATAACTGTCAAAGCCAAGTCAATTTAGACATTTGTTTGGGCATTTATTTATGTTACATACTTTTTACACTGACTTTAACATGTTGCTTTTATTTTGGAAACCTGTGCTGTGGCACTTGAATGTTTTGACAGTTCGTTTCATCCCAGTGAAGTTAAATTTACCCTGACTCTGAGAAAAAGAGTCACACTGTGTTTTCTGGAAAACAGTTTAATCGTTATAATCCTAACCACATTTCCAGCTAGCCTTGATGATTCATTGTGTGGTATTCAAAATTACACTGCAAGTATCCACACGCTGATGGGTTCAGACCAGGGGTTTGGCTGGTTAGCTTGGCTTAGTTAGATTGGTAGATTCGATAACTTCACCTACACTTCACTTGTTTAACAGAAAGGCGGGACTTCTGTTCTTAATGCCAACATATTGAGTGGTGCAGATTTCCCTTTTCAGTTTTCAATAGCTACAGTATATTTACATGCACCCAAATAATCCATTAGTAATCAGATTCAAACAAGAATTCAAAGTCTTCTTGCACAACATCATGTGGGTTGGTTTTCATCATTAGTCTGTTGATGGAACCATTGAGAAATTTAGAGATAGTGTGTATCTGTTGAAACCAACTATGACAAATTGGGTATTTAACCCAGAAAACAAAATGTTATGCGGTTCATAATTTTGTAATGCTAAATTGTGTAGTTTCCTTCTCCTTTGGCTGAAATATTAATTTATTATTATGACTCTAATGAGAATTTCCATTGTGCCTTAGAAGATGAAGAGTCTTTGAACAAACAGTGTGCTGATTGCGGGGTCTGTCCTCCCTGTGGCAAACAAGGGGTTAAGTGGCGTGTTGAAAGCTACAGTGGAGATGGAGTAGGATCTTCAGAAGTCTAGTTCATGGGTCAGAGTTACTTGGGAATGAACCTTTAAATTTGTGTTAAGATATTTAACCGTTAAGTTACCAAGACCCCTACTTCAGGTATTCCAAGTTCTTGAATAATGTTCTGATCTTTTAAATTGACACATGTATTAAAAATACTAGGGAATTTCATCACAAAATGTAATGTTCAAATGCTGTCAATTTCTTTGTGTTGTCTTTTAGAGACAGCCCCTCGAGATGGGGAGTGAGATTTTTTCCTTTCTTTCTCTTTGAGTTGGATGATATTGATGTATTTTTAGATGTGCTAAAAGCTCAGGGCGATCCATTTATCTCTTTAATTCTCTGGAGAAACAGCTAATGTTAAGATAACAGCACAAAAAGATGTGTAAACTGTCATCTCACGCATCAGACTGTGTGTGTGATTAGAGACAAACTGGAAAATCTTTCTTGTTTTCTTGTTTGCTATTTTTATTCCTCTCTTTCTCTTTTTCTGTTCCTCTGAGCCAAAGTTGTTCATAAATAATATAGATAATCCAGCTTTGTTTTGATGTAGACAGTTCATGCTCAGCTGAATATGCATGTGTGCGTGTGTGTGTGTGTGTGTGTGTGTGTGTGTGTGTGTGTGCACAGGCCACAAAGTATTTGGACATTTATGTCTTTGCGTTATAAAACAAAGCATCAAACCAAATAACATTCATTTTAATGAAAGATAGCGAAAGTCACTTTTCAAGCAAAACGTTTCACGCAAATAAGTTAAAACAGTAGACAATGTTTAAAATAAAGACAAATAGATACTTTCTGCTTGTCAAACATTGGTGAAACATGTTCATGCTGTAGTTATTTTAATGAACTAAATGCTGCATGTGGCATGTGTCCGCTGTTTCCACAGCTCTGTCTCTTTAAATCCCATGTTCAGTGGAATGACCCTGCCGGAGGGTGACAGCCTACTGCCCCCCCCCCTCCCTCCTCCTATCCATCTCTGCATGCTGATCTATTTGAAATGTATTTTTCGAGTATGATGTCAAAATGAAGTGGTTTCCAGTGGAGATCTATCTATCTATCTATCTATCTGTCTATCTGTCTGTCTATCTGTCTGTCTGTCTGCCCCTCTCCACATGAGGATTTTGAAATATGGATATTAGTCAATAGACGTTATCTATTAAAAGTAGTAGTTATAGCTGATCAGGTTGCTCTCAAGCAGGTCAGTGTGAACTGAGCTTCACTTAATTTAGTCCAGCATATAGAGGGAATCTGTCTCTTTTAGGCTGTAAAAAAGGGTGTTTCTGTTCTGTGACCCGACCACATGGCATCACTCAACAAAATTGCATCGCAAATCCACACGGGAGGAAGGAGAGGAGGGAGATGGATGGGGTGGGAGAGAAAGACTGTAAGAAAGAGAGCAATGCTGACACATCCGTTTTACCAGTGGCTCTCCTCAAAGTCATTACAGTACATCACACCTAACCATGACAAGTCCATATACAGCCCTTTTACAGAAAACCTATTCCTGTTCTTACAGCATTTTCCCTTTTTCACTTTTCCATCATTTCTGAACCGGTTCTCAATGTTTGAGCTTCAAATGTATGTTTCCAGCACGTTGATTTCGGTTTTCCAATTCATTCTAAGTAAGAATACACTGTTAATCAATAATCTGAATGTAGCTGCCAACATCAATGTTTTTATGCTTGAATACATGTTTTCAGTTTCCACCAGAGATCTTTGATTGGTCTTAATAGCAATCAAGTTGTCAGCAGTTTAATAGACGTTGATTAATGGAAGTAGAAATCCTATTCTGAATCACTAAAGAGAAACTCCAGCTGGAAACCAGCTTGTTGATAAGAAAAGGCCTTCAAACTGCTTGCATTTTAAGAACATCTGTACAAATCTGGCACAATGTGCTGTTATTAGGACCCAAGCACCGCGGTGTGAGGACACCATTGGAATTGTTCCATTTCTTCTTCTTCTTTGTATTTTTGAAGGCCTAAACATGTTTGAGAACTCATGAAACTTCACACAAACACCAGACGTGGCAAATATTGCCCAAAAGTGCTATTCTTTGATTGCTCATAGTGGGACCTGCTAATAGATGGAAAAAGAATTGCCATCATGAGGAATTTGGCATCAGAAGAATTTGTAGTCCTGCAGGGTCACTGCTAATTTTTTTATGCTAAACACTCAATTTTCCGTTAAAGGCAGTTCATCATTGTATTCTGTGATGTCATTATCCAGCTCAGTTCAGTTTAAATAATATCTGTGCAATCAAGACGACGATATCGCTGGATATTAAGTGTCCTCGACCAAACAAGCCAGAGGCGACACTTACACTGACAGTTATCTCTGCACTTTAAGACAGGAGAGGAAAATGTGTTTTAACATGATAAAAATGTACCCATATCCCCTTTACAAACACACAATTCCAGTCTCTGATCTATTCGACCAACAACAATGACCTTTATCTGATTCCTCTTTCTAAGTTATTGACATTTGGCGAATATCAAGCTCGCAGTTTGTTGCTTTGTATTGAATAGATGTAGCTCACACAGGTCTGGCTGTGGGTGGGGAGTGTGTGCATTGACATAAGCTGCTGGTGGACACTTTCTGACTTTTCTAGGCTTTAGCTAAAGCAGCAGATGTGACAGTTATTGATCCTTGTCAGGGATCACCTAATCCGTACCTGGCTCTTTGAAGCCTGCGCTAATGTTACATTTGTGCTGTCATGTATGGTTTCTGAGATTGTGTGGGAGCAGGAGCCTAGGACATTACGCCTGTGTGTGTATGTAAGGGCTAGGTTGGTCTAGCATTGTCGGACCTTTAAATATGCTGTATAAGGTTTGGTCCACATATCAGCTGATTGACATGTTAAGAAACCAACCCCAGTACATATTGTTTTTGTATCTGACTTTGGGCTGGATCATCTGGATCTGCATCAGATGGTTAGTAAACAGTTTTGTTTGTGCTGTCTGAGGCTGAGATTAGGGCTGGATCCTTTTGAGAGGTTGGTAAAAGTGTGTTTTTTTGTGTGATCATATTGTGATCTCGGGCTGTTTAGTGTAATCTTTCATTACCGTCATGAATGATGAGCGTTTTGTGGTTATTGATATACTCCAGCAACATCGGCTCAGTTTGAAAGCTGCCTCGTTTCCAATAAGCTGTTTGTTGCTTTAATTTGTAATTTTCTCACTTCCAGCCAACTGTGCAGAGCCGCTACAGCTGCACTGGAAAAATCACAGCTGTTTGAGCCAGGTTTTGTAGTTTTTTACATTGTTGATTCACCCTGCACAATTGATAGTTTCTTGGATGCTGATTAGATTTACCAGCAGTTATACAAGTTGGTGGTTATTGATAAAGCAGCATAATCCTTAAAATTTTTTTAAAGAATTAAATTGACATGTTCATGCTTCACACAGACTTTGTTCAGAGGACAAAGGTTACATTAAAGTGATATAATTACTTGAAACTAGCGACTGTTGACTGACACTATAAATGTCTGAATATCACAACTAAGTGTTTTTTATGACGTTTGATTTTTACTCAACAGAAAATGACATGCTTCTTAGGCCCCGTCCACATGGAGACGCGTTTCTGCGAATACGCACACATTTTTTATCGGATAGGCGTTTCGTCCACACGCATCCGGCGTTTTCGCAAGGTGAAACCGCAATTTTTTTAAACCGGGTCCCAGAGTGGATAAATTTGAAAACGCCGTCTTTGCGTTTTCGTCTGGACAGCTAATCCGTATATTTTCGTCATCAGCCCACGTCTCCCCCTAGTCAGACAGCTCAACGTCACGTAACAGCAACAAAAACATGAACAAACACTGAACGATTGTCCTGTTCATTTTGTGTACCACGCGCAAGGTTTATGAGCATAGTCCAAGTCTTCTTCTCTATTTTTAGTGTATCTCTGTGGCAGAATTACAGCGCCACATACTGGTCTGGCATGTATACTACATCATTTTGCAGTTTCGTGTGGACGCGGATATTTCTTGAGACGAGGAAAAAAAAGATTGGATTGGGGTAAGCTCCGTCTACGTGTGGACGAGCCCTTATAAATCTCCAAATAATTTTTATGGGATGTTGTGTAAAGATCCTGCAAATTAGCAATGGTAACTAAAAGCTAAACAAAAGGTCTATCATTTTCCAGATGCTGTTCATTCCTTTTTGCTCAAAAAATTGTTAATGGAATTGTGGAATCATAAATCCCTTACTAAATTTCTTACAATTGCAAGTGATCCCTACCTAGTGAACTGTCTGTCATTTTAGAAGACATTCCTTCAGAATGGCCCTCTTCAATTCTTTTTGGGTATGATTGTTAACATGTAGTTCCATGCATAGACTTCATTAATAATAATTTGTCTGAACTCCTGATCAACTTGCGTGATCTTTTCAGGGTGTTCATCACCCATCAGTGTGGTGTTGGTTGGGTGATGGCGTTCAGAGCCCCAACCGCTGTGCAGTAATGTGTCAGTCTATGTGTAACCCTCCTCTGCAAGGCATCATGGGTTAGATTATCACAGTGGGCAGCCTGGTAGTAATAGACCATTCACATGCATGCTGGGAGTCTAATGACATCATGTTAAGATTAAGCAGAGCTGGGCCATGATACAGCGTGTTACAGCCGCTCTCAGATTAAAGCCTTTCACTGCTGATGAGATGACAATGAATGTGTAGACAGAAACTCAGTGGGCCGCGTTTATGAAAGAGACTCAACCACACAAAGACAACCACACAAAACTCTGACATCACAGTCACAGACATCACAGGAAACAGCTGATCTTTATATTACAAGCCCAGTTGTGGTTTCTTTAGTGGGCATGACAGGTTCAGTGAGATTTTTTAAAGTTCTATATATAAACTCATTTTTTTGGGTGGACTGTCTCTGTAAGGTGGAGACTTTCTACAAAAGTGAAGATGGCCCTTTTAAAACTAAGCTGTAAACTTCATGACACGACTTCTTCAGCTTCTCTTGGCACCTGTGTTGACCTTGTCATGGTTTAATGAAAAAGTGAGGACAGTTCAAGCAGAAGCCAAACCCAGTGTGTGGTTTATCAGTGGTGGTGAGGGAAGTGTTTGGCCTCTGTTGGGTTTTTGGCAATGATGTGGTGTTCCGTACATCTTGGTGAACTCGGTGTTTGTTCTTCAGTCTAACTAAAGACAGAAATGCATTAGAAGAGACACAAAACACAAAGATAGAGAAAGATATTGCTGGGGTTGTTTCCCGTGGGATTAAAATGCCTCTGAGACATTGAATATCTGAGAAACATCAATGCCGTAATCCATTTCATAGCGGAACACAAAAGCTTCTTCCCCCCTCTGTTTTTCTTCGCTCCTCTTTCTCTGCATCCGTCTTCTATCAATCATTCTCTCTCCTTGTCCTTGTCTCACTCTTCTGCTTTCCTCCATCTGCCCATCTAAAAAAAAAATGTAAAACTAAAACAAAAATAAGTAAAAATCAGCCAATACAACAGTTGAGTTAACATTGATAAAACAAATCAATAGTGAAAAATTGAGTAAGTGTATGATAGACTAAGAAATAATAATAAATACATTTACAGAAAGACTAAACTTCTGTAATTATAATGAATACATTATTTTTAAGTATTATAAATAAAATTAAATTAATGTTTTTAAAAGTAATTAAGTAAGTCTTAATTTAATTTGATTATTAAAGCAAAAAACACAAAAAAAAAAAAAGGACAAAAACCAACTACTTAAGTAATTTAGTCAATATTCAATAGTGCAAAACAGAATAAGTGCATATTAAAATGCAATATAGAATAAGTAAATATTAAACCAAGAAATAATCGACAAATTTACCAAAACGTTAAATTACTATAGTAAATAGAACAAGATAAATTCTGTCTCTCTCTCGTCATCCCTGTAACAAATTATTAGACATGTTTCATTTAAATTCATTGTCATGGACTTTTAGTTTTTTTTGGTCAGTTTCCTTTTTCCTTTGTTCTAGTTCCTACCAATATTTAGTTGTCATGGTTTCTGCGTTGATGGTTTTCTGTGTAGAAGTTGCACTTCTTGCTCACATTTACTTACTCTCATTTAGCAGCTTAAAATGTGTGTGTAAAAAAAAAAAAAAGCTGAGCTGATATGCTTGTATTGGTATTTTTTTTTTTTTTTAAGTCCTGCACTTAAAGCAAGGACATAATTCATGACGTGTTTGTCAAACATCCCCTAATCGTGGTCTTTGGGATCCTACGCCCCCTCTGAGGGCACAAGTGATCTGTCCTACACACTCAACTGGAGGACAAACAGAAACTGAGGATGATGTGTTTTAGTGTGTGTGTGTGTGTGTGTGTGTGTGTCTGTTGCTATGCAATCCCTCATTCCCACATTTCTTTCTCTTTATCTCTCTCGCTCAGTGCACTGAAAATTGTGTTTAACTGGAATTTGCCCAATGATGTATTGCCCAAGAAAAAGCAGGGCAGGCAACTGATAATACAAACTAAACTGAATTTATATTTTCCGAAGAAAATGTGAGGGTGCTTGTTCATACAAAAGTACAACAGAATTCTATTTTCATTTAGTTATGCATACAAAGTAGACAAAACCAGACCCACACCCAGAAACAGACACAAAATACCTTGTCATTTAGCAAGAGCAGATTCAGTCAGGGAGGCAGGCGGTAAAGTGTGTTTGTGTGTCATGCCACATTCAGATTGCTAGTGAATATCAGGTCCATGACAACCTGTAATTTAGGACTGAGTTTGTCCAGACAGGCACGTGCATGTGCGTGGACATTGTTCTGAAATATGAACAAGCGGTACTTGCTGAGGTTCAGGTTATTGCTCACACTTAAGGTGGGGTCACATTTACTGTTGTTCTGTGAATTTTCACGGGCCAAATCCAGTAATTAAAATAGGAATCCATGCAATTGGGAATTTTAATTTCAAGATTTCACCCTACAGAAAAAATAAAAATAAAAAATATATATCTATAGATATATATATATATATTGTTTCTTAGTGTGAAAAAGATTTTATCCTAACTTTTTTTTCTTTTCTTTTTTTTCACCAAAATGTCACTGAATTTTAGAATGAACACAACACTAACACTACATACTCTTAAAAATAAAGGTTCCAAAACTGGGTTTTTGTAGTGATGCCATAGAAGAACCATTTTGTGTTTTCTCAGAGAAGAACCATTTTTTTCTTGGTGTAAAGAACATTCTAAAGCTTCTAAAAGAACCTTTTTCCAATTTAAAGAAGCTTTTGTGCATAGAAAAGATTCTATGGTTGTTAAAGGTTCTTCGTGGAATCAGATCCCAATAAAGAGACATTATTTTTAAGATGGTGTAATATAATAAAGGCTTTGAGTGAGCTCTTTTGACTTGGGCCAGCAAGGAACCACCCTTGAAACCACTTAGCAAATGCACAGGAACATGCTAAAAACCTTACAGAACTCCTTAGCAACAGCACAATCAAGCACCACTTGTATCGCCAGTAAATGGAAAAATCTAGTTGTTGGTTTAAAGTATGTTTTAAGTACTGCTTATTCAATCTTATTTTGAGTGATTGTCTTTGCTGTTTAAGGGCCCTCCAGAAAATCTCAGCTCAGTTTGAATAGTTGCCCCTCCAGGACGTGTTCTTTATGCAACCTTTGCCTTCCCTCTGACAGATGACTTAAGGAGTCTGACTCACATGTGAGGTCATTCGGTTTTAATGAGCTGTTTGGTTTCTGGAAAGAGGTTAGAGTATTGGCGTGTCTGATTTGAAAGCATACTCTAACCTTTAGCTTATGTTTTGGGCGGTTCTGTAATCACATGGATCAATATTCAGTGGTGGGGGACTTTAGTTTGTGCTAATCATTGAAAATTAAACAGAAGGTGAACTGGCAACCGCAGACTATCTGTGAAACTTTCCAAATTGCTGCAAAATGTATCATTGGAACAATGAGGAAATCTCAACCATCCCATCAGCTCTTGCTAATGAACACCTACACTTTAATGTCTATTTGCATCATCCTTTTTGTGTATGTTTTGTGTAATTTAGTAATAGGCATAAACTCGGCAAACTCTTCCGTTGCTCATGATGATCGCCAATGCCTGTGAGCTCTGTTGGGTTTTCCATCCAATACTGTTCCTGTATCGATTGGCTGCTTTGGAAATATTATATATGGAAAAGAGGAGGAAGAGATCTTCTCAATGATCCTGTGGCACATGATCTTTGTGTTTTTGGCACAACACGTAGCAGACTGTCAGATTGTCTGTCCTTTCATCCATTCACTCAGCCAGCTCTTTATAATGAGAGAAAAAGGAAGGGATAATATGTGCTTTGTACGCCTCTGTGGTGGAGGGTAAAGGGTAAAATGATGGAAGTGTGGTCACCTCTGAAATATTCCAACCAGCAACCTTTATACAAACACAAGCTTATATTTGAATGTCTTACCCAGACTGAAAAATTCAACAAGTCACAGTTTTTCAGTCTTCAGCCAATCAGAAAACAGCATGTGATTCTGGAACTTGAAGTCTATTCATGTTGATGTGGATGGTCTGGATGTCAAGTTCTGGTCTTATTTACACAACAGGAGAACAAGCTTTAAGGTTGAGCTGTTGTTGGTTTGATTGACAGGCCTGACCAGCCCATTTTGGAAAGAAATCTGTGGCTTTTCCACCTAGCTGAGTAGTAGATCAGCTTTTATAGTATGAAATGAAAAGATTATATTTGCTAATAAAATATAAAAGCTGTCAGATAATGTATTGCCGTTTTGGCTATTGCACTCGGCACACATTCACTTATTGCGTGTATGTCATATTAAATATGGTTTTACACAGAAATTCTATGTGTTATAGTGGTGCATCTATTTAGTGAAGGGAACTTAGATGCGATCTGACACTTTTGTATCTTTCTTTTCCTGCTGACCCAGTAGAAAGAGCTAATTTACTGCCAATCTCTTTTTTTAATGCTGAAAATTCCTTTCCAGGAAGACTTGCGGATATTTTACCGTGGTGAACTTAAAGTGGAGTCCATTCAGAAATGTGGCTGGGATTTGTTACGAACTGGAATTTTGGTTTCCAACAAGTGTAAGACGCTATCTGTCAAAAATGTGTGGCCATAGGGGGAGAGAGAGATGGAAAGAGAAAAATGGGCATTGGAACAAAAGATCAGTACCTGAACACTGGAGCAGGAATGTGGTTTTTAAAACGAAAGTGGGATAAAAAGAGATACACAGGGAGAGATGGTTAGAGAGATGGCCATTCATGCCTTTCAAACTTCTGTTGATGAAAAGCTTCCTTTCAGTGCGACTGTGAAAGAGGGATTAGGGAGAAGGGGATGGTGAGAAAGAACAGTGCATTCCTCTAAACGCCGATTCCATTCATCCGTCAAAATGCCTTAATTCATTCTCCGTCTCTCACTGCTGTTTCTGCGTATGTAAAAATATTAAGAAAGCTGATACTGAACATGTAGTCATTCCTTGCCTTCTGTTACTATTTCTCTGTGCTTTTGTCTCTGTGGTGCCACTTGAGAGGTGAATGATGTGTGTTTGAAATTTGAAAACTTTAAATTGGATTGTACTCAGGCAGAGCCGGGGACAGATGAACTTTTGTGGACCCGTGCTTACTGTGTGTGTGTGTGTGTGTTGTTGCATGTGTCGGCCTGATAGGACTGGCTGGCATGATGCCCGGTTGAGAAGCGTTTCAGGCTGCATGCGGCCCAGCTTCCCACTTGACTTCTGCTCTCATTCACATCTTAATTTGTGATGTTATGTCAGTTGACTAATCAATCAAAATATTAGACTCGATTTCTCACTGTGTAAAAGATGCCGTTGTTTATTGACTAAAATGTAATTGAATTGATATTTGTTGCTTGCAAATCACATCAGGCGAATGGAATTCATGATTCTGAATGATTCCGAATGATTCTGGCAGGAGTGCGTCAGATTTCTTGAGCTAACCCTCATGGTTTCTGATTGCTTTGTGCCAGCGTTCATGCCAGTGCTTGTTCAATATCACTCAAAGATGCACATTGTGTGAAATATCACATTATGGCCTCACATGAGTCAACAGAATGGGTCCTATGACTGTGTCCCAGGCTTCTTTGTGTCAGATGCCCATCTGATAGTGAGACACACACTGTTATGGGTCAATGTGGCCATTGGCTACAATGGAAGACCTTGGGAAAGATAAGGAGTGTGTCATCATGTCCATTTGGTATGACAGTATAAGTGTTCTGAATGTATTAAAAACAGCTGTTTATGCTTAAATCAACCCCCCCCCCCATTCCATTAGATATCATCCAGGTAGACAGACTGTAATTTTTTTTTTTTGGATTTTAACAGGAAAGGACTTTTGCATAAAAATTGTGCATGTTTTTGGATGATGTTGTAACTGGTGACATTAGTAAAAAAAATTGAATGAAATTAATACTCTTATTCAGTAAGGATGCAAGAATGAATTTGATCCGTGACAGTAAAGACATTTATTATGTAACAAAAGATTTCTGTTTCAAATAAATGGTCTCAAAAAAATACGTACCTCTCTGCACTTTTTGTGCAACACCGTTGTAACAACGTTCGTAGTACGGGAAGAAGGAGACAGGAACCGGCGAACAGTTAAAACTTTAATAAGAAAATAAACACAAAACCCTTGTGGACAAAAGTGGTTACACAGAATTTGAACTGTAGCTCTTCGCTTCTCAAGTACATCTCCACACTCTGTGAGCCACCAAACAAACCGAATAGCTATGAAAATAGATATGAAGCTGGATATGTGCGAAGCTAATGTTCAAAAGCATCAGTTTTGAAATCTCCCAGGATATTAATATTGTTTTGAAGTCATAACATGATTTTCTTCAAGTAATTGTGCGAAAATTATGTTTTATTAATCAAAACGTTGTACATTTGTGTGAGGAATAAAAGGAGTTTTACTGCCTCTAGTGTTCATCTATTTTGGAAACTGCAGTGATGCACTTGGTGTAATTTTGGGTCTTGCTATAAAGAGCACCGATGTACATTTATGCCATTTTTTTTTAATTTACTTTCTTTAAAGAGTCCTGACAAAAAGATTATGGTTTTCGCAAAAAATATTAAGCAACCCACTGTTTTCAACAATGATAATAATAAGTGTTTCTTGAGCACCAAATCAGCATATTACAATGATTTCTGAAGGATCATTTGACATGGGATCTATTTTATATATATACAGTACAGACCAAAAGTTTGGACACACCTTCTCATTCAAAGAGTTTTCTTTATTTTCATGACTATGAAAATTGTAGATTCAGACTGAAGGCATCACAACTATGAATTAACACATGTGGAATTATATATGGAATTACATATGTACATAACAAAAAAAGTGTGAAACAACTGAAAATATGTCATATTCTGGGTTCTTCAAAGTAGCCACCTTTTGCGTTGATTACTGCTCTGCACACTCTTGGCATTCTCTTGATGAGCTTCAAGAGGGAGTCACCTGAAATGGTCTTCCAACAGTCTTGAAGGAGTTCCCTGAGAGATGCTTAGCACTTGTTGGCCATTTTGCCTTCTGTCTGTGGTCCAGCTCACCCCTAAACCATCTCGATTGGGTTCAGGTCCGGTGACTGTGGAAGTCAGGTCATCTGGTGCAGCACCCCATCACTCTCCTTCTTGCTCAAATAGCCCTTGATGCCTTCAGTGTGACTCTACAATTTTCATAGTCATGAAAATAAAGAAAACTCTTTGAATGTGAAGGTGTGTCCAAACTTTTGGTCTGTACTTTATATGTATATATAAACAGCGTTTTTGATCAAATTAATGTAGCCTCAGAAGCATAAGAGAAAATCTTACAGAACCCTTTTGAAGTGTAGTGTACTTATATTACATTTAATACCAGTAGGTCATGATACATGATATAATTATACAATTTTACCCAGTATTTGTGTATGTTGCTTTGGTTCCAGGAAAGCTGTCCTGTTTTGTGTCTGACAGACTGAAGCTTAGCAACATGCTAATGTTAAACTCTATAGGTGTACAGCTGACAAAAACAATCTTTTAAAAACCACCCAGAACACCTTAGCAATGGCCTCACAACCACCCACACTAATACGTTTTAGATGCTGTCGTAGTTGAAAGAAAAGCTCTTAACGGTTTGTGTTATGATGTGTTAAGGCTTTAGCCTGTCCAGTTAGCGCTCCTGCGCTGTTAGACACCATAGTAATTCCTCTGCAAACTGGCAGAACCCCACCACAGCTCCGTCCTGACAGCTAAATTATATTTGCCTTCACCTCTCATTCTTATCTCCTGAGGTGACATGATGCATATTTCAGTTTTCCAGAGAGTATTTAAGTCTGCCTGGATGAACATGATTCTTGCCTGCTGGGTGTTAAATGTTAGAATGGAGTTGTTCCTGTATAGGGGGAAACAAAGGCTAGTCAATGTTACTTGAACCTTCTGCATATGAACAGACATGTAACCCTCAGGACACAGAGATTGCTGTTGTTATTCTCTCACACACAAACACACATTTAACAGTACCCCACCTTAGGCTACCAGTGAGATAGCGAGTGTATCCCACCCACATGGGCACAAAGGAATATGTGTGTGTGAGAGATAATACATATGGGTATTTTGAGATGTTGTTTCTCTGTGGAGGTCAGGATTGCCTCATTTGACCCGTGCTCAGTGCACAGCACCTCTTCCTCTAAAGTTGAGTCTACTTCTGGTTAGTTGGGGGCGACTGCATCTGCGCTCTTGAGAATAGTCTGACAGCTGGCCGGAGGTAGATTTTATTGCTCAGAGGTTGCTCTTCCCAAACTCAGAAGACTTCAAATAAATAAATTAATGCAATAAAAAGAAAGTGCAGGAACTTTCATATTAGAACAGTTTATGTTGTTACATTTTGTTGTGCCTTTTATGTTCAGTTTTTAAAATGTGATTCTTGATTTTGATGTTTTTTATGTTGCATTTATTTGATCAAAAATATAGTCATAACCAGTAATATTATGAAAGATATACATACAATTTATATTCACAATAAAGTCACATTGTAAAAAATAAATAAATAAATAATAATGATAATAATAATCAAATAAACATCTTTTGAATTATAATAATATTTCACTTCACATTAAATAAATTAAATGAGTCAGTTGGTTCTCTTTGCTGTTTAAGAGAATTAAATGAGATATATTCTCACTAAAACTATTCTCATTTATGCAAATCATTCTTCATTTGATTTTCCTTTTGTGTTATTTTTTTCTCTATGTGAGTGTCAGATTTGACTCATTCGACCCTTTGTTCATTGCATTACATTTCTTTCACTAAAACTCAGTCTATTTCCTAGTTCAAACACAGGTATAGTCAAGTAAGCTGGCGGCGTTTGGGGCGACTGTGATTCTTTTCTCTTGAGAAAGAGCTGACAGATTTCAGCAACAGCGGAGAGAGATAGAGAGCAAACAAGTGCAGGAAACAGACAGGCAGGCTGATGCATAAAATAATGGCATTAAAAAAGAAGAGGTTTGCACTTGTTCTGATCCAGCCTGAGGTGCTGAGATATTCCAGACAAACATGAATGTGTGCATGTGTGGGATTCATCAGTCGCTGGTGACTGATGTGGGTGTCGTGTTGAAAGAGTGAAGAACAGAACGGATGAAAGAAAGACTTGTGTTTTCTGTGCCCTTACTGAATGATGAGACCACAGTGTCTGCTGATTCATGGACAGCTGCTCTAGGCCTTGCAGAGTGTGCAGAAAGTTTCTTGACAAGAGCTGTGTACAACCTCCAATCGAACTTCTCCATTGGCTGAATGTGCTATACTATACAACTAGATTTCAAGCAGTCAGACATTGACTGTCATTAACACACATTCTAAGCAAATGAGGTTTGTAGAATATTCCAGATTTAGAAACATTAACATGAATTGCACTAAATGTTGGGCTGGTTGGCATGGCCCAGTTAGCCCCTGCTGGCCCATTTTGTAATTACACCATCTATAAAAGCATATTTCCCCTTAGATAGCCATTTCAAATTAATAATTTTATTCTCCATTTACAGCATTGCAATTATTGTATCCAGATAATGTTGTTGTTGTTGTTATTATTATAATTACTACTATTTGTATTAACAGTTTATTATTTTTGTTTTGTTTTATATAATTGCTACATTACATAATTGATGTATAATTATTTAAATACACATGTATCTATATATTTTTTATATTATTTATAAATTAAGTATAACTTACTATAATTTTCATACAGCCAGATACCAGATAGTTTGTGTGTGTGTGTGTGTGTGTCTCCCTCTCTCAAGTTCAAGTTGAACTTGCTTTATTGGCATGACATTTGTATTATAGTTTTGCCAAAGCATTTTAAGTGTATGTAAAATACTATATATATATATATATATATATATATATATATATATATATATATATATATATATATATATATAATTTTTTTTTTATTATTATTTTTTTCCAATTGCGTTCATTCTATTAAAAGTTTATCCCAATTTTCAAAACTATCTCTTTCTCTCTCTCTCCCCATCTATATATATATCCATACATTTATTTGTTCAGTTGATCAAAAATTTATTAATTATATAGAATTTTCTAAATTATTAAGCTTGCCCGCTGGTTTGCCCGATGGTTGTGGTGGTCCGCTGGATCCTCTTCAGCCCTAAAGTACTTAATTGGGTTGGCTGGGCAGCATGCAAATTGAAATAAGCAGTAATTTTGTGGGTCTGTTTGTGCCATTACCTGCTTCACATTCATTCTTGATGAATACTTCCTTCAGGCTCAGCAACAAGGCTCACTAAACAGCAGACTGTCCTGACTCTCACAGACACACACACACACACACACACGCACGCACACACACAACACACACACCAAGCCCTAAATAAAGTCCAAAATATTTCATACTGTCAAAACACACAAAGACACAGAGGGGATTGACTTATCCAGTAGTCGGTGTCCATAATGAATGTTAAAACAAAAACAGAAGGAAATGGATTACCCCGAGCCCATCTGTAGATCAGGTCAAAGACTGTCTTCTCGTGTTCATTTTTCTCAGCCGCTAAATGACCCTTTCACCTCTTTGTCCTGTAAACAAACGTTTTCTTCCTCAGTGGGTGTAAGAGAGTTCAGTTTACTCTGTAGACATTTTTTAGTCCACTGAGAACATTTTAACCTTTTGAAGTAAATTATGCAAAAAAAAGAAAAGAAAAAAGAAGCTGAAATTAGCACGATTTTATTCATATCATGTGTACTGTTACATATGATAGTTCTCATTTGCATATAATTTACATATGCATTACATGTTATTTACATATAAATGTCTATAGTCATTAATCATGTAGGACGCTGTATTGAATTTAACGCAGATGAAACAGGACTGTATGGGACATACATACAGTCATTACAATGGCACACACTGTATAAAGGTCATAGATCATGGTCACATTTTTCTGGAGTTTTTCTCTACTGAAAGTTACTTCTGAAATATGTTTCAACAGCTGAACAATCAGTATGTTAAACAGCAGTACAATCCCTCAAAAGGGACCCTCAAAGTCTCAATTTTCATTCGTGTTCAAAATTAAGTATGGCACTGTGCTGCCTAATGTCTATTCAGTGTTTAATTCTTTACCGCTTTACAAGTAAAACACTTTACAAGTAAAAGTCTTAAAGGTACAGTAGAAAACTGCATGTTTAATTCAATAGATCACCAAGAGAGCTGAAAATTCTGAAAATTGCAACTATAACAAAAAGGTTTAGGTCGTCTCAGACACACCAGTTGCATTGTAATTCATCCAACGTGTTTATGGCTCAATGCTTCATTCAGAAAGTGGGACAACAGGTCAGAGGAGTGTATCAACATTCGCACTCAAAAGCAGGTTAGTGTGCAGATGTAGGGTGCTGGGGCGCACCTGTGTGGTGGCAGTCGGCCTGACAGCTGCGCATTAGACTCTGATTTAGATCCATGTCAGTGTCCCTGAAGAGTCCAGCCGCCTCTCACTCACTTCCCCCAATAATGTCCTACCACTGTAAACATAGCTTGTAGTTAGCATTCAGGACTCCATTTGCTATAAAGAAAATCATTTTATTCTCTAAAACACCTTGATGTAGTCAATTCAACATTCAGTACCATGGTGTAAAACAAAATGGCATCTCATAACATTTAAGATGTACATTTACAGTGCTTTATGTTTAAAAAACAGGTGAATTCATCTTCGTCTCACTGGTCAAGAAAATAGTAGGCTAAATATCAGAGAGGACTCTATGATATAAGGAAAGGCCAAAATGTGTTAGTGAAATCATCTAGCTTTGCCAGAAACATTTAAAATAAAATAAAGAACAAATATAATTTTTTTTGCCTATATATATAAAACATAAAAAAATGTATATAGATAAATATTATAATGAATAATATAAATATACATATTTTTTAATTTAGCTATTTTTGTTGGGTGGTTTCACTTTCTTGGCAAGTCCTCATGATTTTAATTTAAATAAAAAATTACATTTCGGTTGACTGTGCAAGGAGAAATGCTGAACATTTAGGTTATATATTGATGTTCTAAAATGAATAAATAAAACATCAGTTACATTTTTTTAAAGCTGATCCTGAATGACTAACTGCAAGCCAGGTTTACTGTCATTCATTTACTCATGCTGAGTAATGAAGCCATAGTACCAGACACTGTAGATATTTCATATTTCCAAGCAACTGCAAAGTGATTTGTTTTTTAGAAAATCCCTAAAAAAAAAATTTCTCTAGGAAAATTAATAAACGAATGACTCTCGTATAAACATTCAGTGAATTATGCAACATCTGACAGCGTCTCAACTTATCATATTTTTTTGTTCGGTTCATTTCTCAGATCCCTCACTTACGCTGATTAATGCCTGCTGATGGGGCTGCGTGTGAAAACACGGTCCAGTCAACTCTGCTAAAGTGATTTTTGCTTGTGATTCTCAACGGCTGAGACAAATGCAGACGGGTGGATCAGAAATCCAGATTCCTCTCAGCAAAACTTAATGATTTAAATGTCATCTCAGCATTACCTGTCTGTTTAACAAGGCCTGCTGCGGTTAGTGGCGTGTGGTGCTGTTTTGTACTGAGCTGAAACAGCAAAAAGTGTAGGGAAAGAGGTTTTCTGACACTAAACGGGAAATATTCCAATCCTCCATAACTCTCGATTTAATGGCTCTCGCAGGTTGGATTTCAGTGACATGAAATATTATGGATCACTCATGTTTCATATCCATCACGGACACAATGATTGGCGGAGAATAATGACAGTTAATCACATTTTGTTGTATGGATTGTAGTTTCACTTAAAAAACAAATTTATTTATTCATTTAAATTAAGTCTTTGTGATTAATTTCTGTGTAAACCAGTGTTGAGGCAAGTTACATTTAAAAATAATGCATTTTAAAAATGCGTTACTCCCCCAAAAATGTACTGCCAAGGAAATTGTTATGTTAATTTTGCATTCATTTTTTCTCGTAAGAGCAAGGCTTGCTTGTTTGCTTTTGATTAAAAAAATATATATATATATATTCTATTTTGGCAAATTTAAAAGCCCTTTCATACCAAATTTGATATGAATATGCCTCTGGCTGAAGGAAATGTAAATTCACATGAACAGTTTGCATCTCAAACAGCCATCAATCAATAAATATGAAAACTGGTGTTATTTATTTGAAAAAGTCACTCAGATATTTTCGTGTAAGTTAAAAAGTAATGCGTTAGTTTACTAGTTACTTGAAAAAAGTAATCTGATTACGCAACTCCTGTTACTTGTAATACGGATGTAAACACCCCTTCTTCTTTTTAAAAATGAGGCCCATTATAGAATATATCCATTTTGTGGCATTTTGGTCTAAAGAGAGCTTGCACTTTGGATGTTCGTGTACATTTTCTTCTGATTATAACAGTGGTAAATTATTAAATAATGCCCAAATGACATAACCATGCATGGTCAAGCAGTATTTTATTTATTTATTTATATCTTCATACTGTACATTATTTGCATGCTATATTTTGTGAATTCACATCTTCAAAAATGCAGGCGTGTGCAAAAACAAATTCATTCAGAAACCCCATAAGTGTGGTAGTTGAATTGGAGGGAAATCTTCACAGAGAGATAAACGCTGCGATCCAGCGGCAGACAGGAAAATATTACAGTGATAATCCTGTGTTTGGTTTTACACATCATCTGTCCTGTCTCAGCACACAATGCTATACAGCTCACTCATACTGAATTCCAGTGTGTGTGTGTGTGTGTGTGTGTGTGTGTGTGTGTGTGTGTGTCTGTTCAGGCTTCACTTCTAAAACGTGCTGTAATCCATCATGTTCCTGATAACTCTCTCTTTCTTTCTCTCTTTCTGCGTGTGTGTGACAGGAACAGTGTGTGGGTGGGATTTCTGTCTGGGTTTTCTTTAACGGTGCGTCTCGCTAGAATGGGTCACATCTTTCAACTTCCAGTCGAATGATATCTCAACTTCTTCTCAACCGATGCAAGCAAGTCAAAAATACTCCGATGTGCATATATTATTGAGCTCTGATATGAATTCATTAGATCTGAAATACCTATTTAATTCTGAGGTCAGCTGATTTGAGAACTGGTGTGGTTGTCATATTCCAACAACCCCCTTTTCCACATATTTTATTAAGCTATATTAAGACTGGAGGAATGATGCTGATAATTCAGCTTTGTCATCACAGGAGTTGATGCCATTTTAAAATATCCTGTATTATAATAATTTTGTTTATTTGTGAGCATAAGAGACTTCAAATTCCCCTGTTAATGCAAGACACGCAGCTCCACCTTCGCAGCTGTTTGTGGTGGATCATTAGGAGAAATGCATGCCACTGGCAAACTCATTTATCAGAAACCTCTGAACAGCGATTGTGTTTTGGTATGAGAGCTCTTGTGTTGTATTGATTGGGTGGTGAAGAGCTAGCATGCTAAATGTTTCGTATCAAATCACTCACTCACTAACTCAGACTGTGTTTACTAAATGTGAGACATTTTTAAACTGGGTCATGCTACCGAATGTCGTCAGCTTCACACATTTTTTTTCACTAGCATGCATTGACCTGAGCATTAATCGTGCTGCTCCTGCAATCTCAGCTAAATAATGTGCTTAAATTAAAATAATTGCTAACGTATCTAGGTTTCTCTGTTTGGAAGTGAAGCACCTTCTTCAGGATATGTCAAGAGGCTAACTGCTGGACTAACTGTGTAGATGGTTATGCAGCACACTTAGCAACACCGTGAAGGAAATGGTTGGGAAATGAAAGGTAATAACTGTTTACTGTAACATGTTTGGATGGCTGGTTGAGGTGAAAAGGATTAGAGGAACACAGGAAGTCATGTGCTTAGTGGTTAGCTAAAGATTTAGCCAACAGTGTAGCAACCATGCTGAATATAGGAGAGATGCCCAAATTAGCCCAGATATCTCACTTGTGTGTGTGTGTGTGTTTGAAATAAATTAATACATTCATTCAAGGATGCAATAAAATGCAATAAAAGAGTGACAGTAAAGACATCTCTAATGTTACAAAATTATTCTGTTTCGAATAAATGTTGTTCTTTTTTAACTTCATATTCATCACTGAATCTTGAAATAAAAAAAAAATGTTACTTTAGCAAAAAAAAAATATATATATATAATAATAAAAATCAGCATGTTAGAATGATTTCTGAAGGATCATGCTCTGCACAGGAACAAACAAGATTTTAAAATATATTAATATATTTAAAACTATTTTAAATTGTAATAATATTTCACCACATTACAGTTTTTTTTTTTTTTTTTTTTTTTTTTTTTAGTAAATTAGCCTTGAAGAGCATAAGAGACTTCAAAAACCTTTAGAAATCTTACCACCCGAGAACTTTTGAAAGATAGGGAGGTAGGTAGGGAGGAAATGCATTCTGGGAAACTAATGTTCATAAATGTCCTCCTCCAAAGGTTTTCTTCAAGACTGATATCCATAATCACTTGCTCTTGAATGTGGTGATGCTATATAGTTACTGCTACTGATACAGTCTGCAGGCTGTGTGTGTAATTTCTGGTGTTGTATCTGTATAACAGCTTTTGAGGCGAACAGTTAAAGTGAACATTTCCTCCTCCTCTCTGTCAGAATTAACTCACTCATCTCTTTAAGTATCTCTTTCTCTCACACACTACACATACACAGTTAGAGGGTTTTTGGGGATCTCATTCTGTGGTGTAATTGGATTCTAATAGGAGTTTTCTTCCCTAGAGTTCTCTGATAAGTTAATGGTCTGTGAATTGGTCTTTCTTCAATCTCCAAGCTCTCTATAAGTGTGTGGGCCATGAGAGACCTTAGAGGGGAAAAGTACCACTGGCTTTATTCACCGTTTTAAATGCTTTCATTAGTTCGTACAAGGCAGGAACCCGGGGATGTTTACAAGATGTTTATATGATTCTAGATTTAAGTACTGAGTAATCTATTTTATATGAACTGTAATTTGTTGAGGCGGAATAGAACTCCAGCCCAGCTCTGCTTTATTGATCTCTGAGGGGTAATGTAGAAAGCACACCGTGAGTCTGAATCAAACAGGGGTTGCAGCGGCAAAAACACTGAATAGTAGCCACCAAAAGATCACAGAAAATTGTCTGCCACCTCTGCAACAGTATATTTTCCTGTGTGTGTGTGTATACAGTATATATATATATATATATATATATATATATATATATATATATATATATATATATATATATATAATGATTATCTAAATTTCAGTTTGTAGTGCATAAACAATGTGTCAATTCATAAAGCAAAAACATTAACTTAATCAGTAATTTAGTGGGAAAAGTTAATTATTTTCTACCATTTTCTCTTTACAGAATGCCAATTTTTCTAATTTTATTTTATTTAATTTGTGTGTGTGTGTGAAATTAATAAGATGAATGCCAGAACACAATTTTTAAATTTAATTAAATGAAAAATGTTACTTTTTAAATTAAATTTAAATTAATTTTTTTTTTTTATTATTATTATTTTTATTTTTATTTTTTTGCCATTGGGTAAAATAAATACGATTCTGAATCTTCTGTCTAACTGCCGAACCTAGAGTGGTTCAATCCAGTCTCACAAAGTAAATCATGATGAATGCCATATACTTTCCATATTAATCTCTGTGTTTTTTCCCAGCCAGCCATGTTCACAGCAACACATTATATCAGCTCCTTGGTTTCTGTTTTCATTGGGTTGTGCTGGATGTTACAGGCCAAACACATTGGATGTGTGGGTTTCATCAGGTGTTCAAGTGTCTGTAAACCTTCTTGAGCAGTAACATTAAGCTCTGATAAGAGCTGCATTAAATTCCATCTGTTTGCAGTGTGCTTTTATGTGTGATAGTGGGAAATGAACTGTGCTGTTGTAGTCTTTCTTTCTCTCTTCCTCTGTCCTTGGATGGGAGAAAAGGCTCAGGATAGAAATGGCTGACAGCCCAGCTCTTTAGAAAAAGAATCCTGTCTCTGACAGTGTGTACTCTCACCCGCTGGCAAACACACATGTACACACACACACACACAAGTCACAAGTAGACACTCGCTTTTTTTGATAATGACAAGCATCCTGACAAACCACACGAGATACACACACTAACATGCAATTACACATTTCTATGGCTAAAGATACCATTATATAAGAATTAAATACTTTGATAATTGCTAAAAAAATTTTTAAGAAACAGGACACTGATGAAAGATTTGCAGGCACAAGCATTTGGCTGATCCGTGAGAGCTAAAAGAAACTGTTCACCCCAAAATGAAAATGTCCTGAATATGAACCAACCCTCAGACCAGCC
This sequence comes from Carassius auratus, assembly GCF_003368295.1. Classification (NCBI taxonomy): domain Eukaryota; kingdom Metazoa; phylum Chordata; class Actinopteri; order Cypriniformes; family Cyprinidae; genus Carassius; species Carassius auratus. The sequence continues at coordinate 23,376,466 of NC_039244.1, read as the reverse complement.
GAGATGTAGATGAGTTTGCTTCTTTGTTAGAACAGATTGGAAAAAAATGTAGCATTGCGTCACTCGCTCACCAATGGATCCTGTGCAGTGAATGGGTGCCATCAGAACGAGAGTCCAAAACAGATGAGGAAAAACCTCACAATAATCCACAAGTAATCCACACGACTCCAATTCATTAATTAATGTCTTGTGAAGTTGTGAAGTGAATATCTGCATGTTTGTGAGAAATATATCCTTCAAAAGACATTTTTTTTTTTTACTTCACATCATTGTTTACGGCTAAAATATGAGTAATCTATCAGTAATATTGCTTGTGAACAATTCCTTCAATAATTTATTTTTTCATTTTTTAACACATTTTTTTTTTAATAAAACTGGATAAAGATTAAACAACATTTTTTTTTATTAATATTGATACAATAAATATTATTATTGGCTAGTTTTTATTTAGCACTATATTTTCCTTGTATGCTACTGAGCTGGAATGGACGTATCGATTGACCGTGGCATCTCTTCTACTGCACAATATTTGACCAAGCACAGGGCAGGACAGCAGTCGATTGAGTGGAAATTTTCAATTACTATTTAGCCCCCCCCCCCCCAACCCTCCCCCTTCACCCCATCATAAAAATCGTTTGTACTCTCTTATATAACTGTGAAGTTCAGCTGTCAGTCACACACTCACAGAGACGACACATTCATAGCTTCAACACTTTAATTATTTTACGCTAACACACTTTAATTATTTAATTATCATAAGATGCATTGTTTGTAAAATGCAGACTGAAAGTATTTACTAAGAGCGTGTGCAGACTTCAGACAGCATGTGTCTGCGCTCAGATCAGGTCAGAGATCCATGTGTAATTACAGTCCTCAGATCAGATCCCTAAACCAGTCTAAGCCCATTATACACTTCTGTGCTTCTTTCTTTCTTATTCAGTCTCTCTCTCACTTTTTTAATTTCTTTCTCACCAAGAATTTTGGAGCAACAAGCAAAAACAAAAAGAGATGTAGCGGATAGATGAATGGAAAAAAGGAATGGTTGGTTGGTTGGTGGAGATACCAACCCAAATGTTTGAATATATTATGGGTTATATAGATGGATGAATGAATAAATGGATGGGCGAAGTGAAACACTCTTTGTTAACTCTCTCTCTCTCTCTCTCTCTCTCAGGTGAGCACCTGGGGGTTTGTTCACAGGGTTACACCTGCTGCACGTCTGGGATGGAGGAAAACCTCCTGAACCTGAGCCGACGAGAGTTTGAGACTCAGGTGAAGGAGTCAGGACGCACCTTACAGGCCTCGCTCAACGTCCAGTTAAAGAGCTTTGACGGTGAGTTACACCTGAGTAACATCACATGATGCACATGAAGCTCTCGATATATAGAAAGATTCGGTCTGCTGGACTAAAGCCGGTTGAGAAACTGATGGTTTGTTTGTCTGTACAGAACTGTGTTTGATATCTCAGAGCAGCGCTGATAAAAACTTATTACGACGTTAGACAGATGTACTCTCTATATATGTGTGTGTGTGTATTACAGTGTGGATTTCTCAAGCCTGTGAGTGTGAATGTTATTCACATCGTTCACCTGAATGATTGTGTTTGGAGAGACAGAGATCGGGCTATACAAGCAAATGTTTTGACAGCATCACACTTGTCTTACAATAATGTGTATAATGTCTGTATATATATATATATATATGTGTGTGTGTGTGTGTGTGTGTGTGTGTGTGTGTGTAGATAATTCTCTCCCCTCTATCTTTCACTGGCTCCATAAACTTATCCTTCTCTCTCACTCAGTGTAGGCGTTTTTAATCAGTGTTTTTGCTTTTTGTGTAGAATGGTATGTGTGTGTGTGTGTGTGTGTGTGTGTGTGTGTGTGTGTGTGTGGGTGTGATTTGTTTTGATTAGTTCTGCCTGTCAGGAACAAACAACTTCTCAATGACATCAAATCATGCTTTACAAATTAAACGCATTAACTGTGTGCTTTGCTGCTTTGGATGGGTGAATCTTTAAAATACAACAAAAACAACAAAATAATGATAATACAATCAAAGGCAACGTGGTGTATATTATACTTACTAAACATGGGCATTTCAATAAAATAATACATTCAAATAATATATATATATATATATATATATATATATATATATATATATATATATATATATATATATATATATATATATTTTTTTTTTTTTTTTTTTTTATTGCTAAATTTTTTAAGCAAATTTTTTATTATAATAATATATTTTTTTTAATTAAGTAATATAAATAGCAATCCAACAACAATACCAACATCATCAGTACTATTTATGATTATTTTCTTTTTATTATTATAAACAAAAGTAGTGCAAAATAAAATGGGAAAAAGATTAAATAGCATTTAATTATTCCTGCTTTCAAAAAGGGGCTTTGGTTTGGCCTGGCATCCTAATCATGAGCTTGGACAAATGTAGCTGTTGATTAATTTTATTGTTGGACAAGCAGAACATTTCATAATCCTATGAAACGTAGCCTAGAGAACAGGCAGAATATATAGCACTTTTTAAAGCTTTTATGAAGTCTATAATTGTTGAATTTGAAGATTACAAACTAATTTAATTTCTCTCTATTTTGCGCAGATGGTGGTTTTGCAACTTCAAGTTAGAAAAAGTCAGTTTCACTGTCGTTCTGAAGTTCATAAGTGCAAATTTAAAACATGTCTGTGCCAGCTCACCTCCAGGAGTCCTGTGTGTGTGTGTGTGTGTGTGTGTACAAGCACACACACTCACACACAAATAATATGGTGTGTTTGTGGTGAGAAGACTTGAACTGTGATTATTTTCTAAGTGTTGTGGCTCAGGGAGGAGATCTGGTCAGTGTGTGTTTCTCAGTATGAATTATGCTTGGAACAGTAAGCAGCTATGGCAGATTATACCCAGGGTGTGTGTGTGTGCGTGTGTGTGCATACATGTTCTTCTATCCCGGTGGAGACTTTAACCTAAATACACATTGACTCATGGGGACTCGTGTCACCTTGGGGACCTAAATTGAGTTCCCCGTGGTGAAACAAGTTTATAAATCATGCAGAATGAGTTTTTTTGAGAATGTAAACATGCCTGTAGTTTTCTGTGAGGGATAGGTTTAGGTGTATGGTGATAGAATATACAGTCTGTAAAGTATTAAACCTATTACGCCTATGGAGAGTCCCCACAAGGATAATAAACCAAACGTGTGTGTTGGTGTGTGTGTGTTTGTGTGCAACTATTTATGCATGATTTGAAAGACTAAAGGTATTAACAGTGACCATATGACAATATTTCTTACACGCATAATGAAACAGCCTCTCTTAATCATGTGTGCTGTCAGAGACACGGACATTTGTTTCCAGTTCTGGCCTTTATTATCTGGAAAAGAGATCAATTTACAGCAAATTGGGGGTTAAGACTCTGAAAACATAAATCTCAGGCTGTTGTCATTTCTGCGCTGTTCTCCTTCATTCTTTCTCTCACAGTTTTCTAGTTTGAGTGTAATAGCTTCATAAAAAATGAATTTAAAAGAGGAAATTGGCAGTAAACAGTGGTGTAGAGTTTATAATCTCCTGAGAGTTTTCTGTCCGTCCATTCATCCATTCATCCATCCATCCATCCATGCATCCTGTTCGTTCTATCATTCTGTCTGTCATCCACCTATGATAAGTCATGTAATCTTGTACGCAGCTTCTTTTACAATCTGTGTAACTGGTTCTGTCCTCAGATTTCTCTTCAATTTGGATTTATGTTCTATTTGTTAAGGTTTGTCTCTAGGAAAGTTTGTTCTGTCTTTCTAGAATCACAGCTAAAAGCATACTAGAGCATAATGAGCTGTTATGTGTCTGTTTTAGGAGGTTAAGTAAGGCAGTTGATGTGTTTTCATTGTGTGTGTGTGTGTGTGTGTTGAGAACTGGATTCTCTGTAAGGTTTAGGAGATTTCTCAGAGCAGCTTTTTGCTGTAGGGGATCATTTCTGAACCAACACTGGCCACATTTACTTTAGATATAAAGCTAAACAGCACTTGTAGAAAAATACTTTTCAGACTAGAAGATGAACGCATCAGATCGAATCAAACCACAGCATAGAATATAATGAAACTCTTTAATCATATCATATTGTTCAGTTTATTACGTTCACAAGTGCCTTTGTCTGAATTACTACAGATGAATTGGTGACATATTCTTAGTCGAATATATTTGTCATACTGTAGTCCTGATTTTGAGGTTGAATAGCAGCTGAGCAGTTCAAGAGCTGATATATTGAAAGAATATTTTCGATTACACAGAGTCATCCAGGAAAAAATGTCCTGTTGGAGGTCATCTCCGATGATATGATTGCTGCTCTGTCGCGTGTCCTCAGAGGCCGTTTCATGTTGGCACGCTAATCACGTTAAGGAAGACCTACGGTAACACAGACCTATGATCCCAGAGACATTTCTTTCTATATCTCTCTCCCTCACACACACTAGCAGAGTTTTATAAGGAACTGACTGCCATTTTTATGTCATGATTCTGTTTTCTCTCTTGTTTCTACTCCTTCACATTCTGGAGTGCTGTGTATGTTTGTTTTTTTTGGGGGGGGGGGGGGTGTTTTTTTACTTATTTTTTTTTTTTATTACACTAACCCTCTACTTCTTAATTTAAATAGAAAATTAAATGAGAAATTTAATTACATTTCTTAATTTCTAGAGCTGAAACAACGAATCGATTTAATCGATTAAAATCGATTATTAAAATAGTTGTCAACTAATTTAGTAATCGATTCGTCGCTAAATAAATTTTATTTGCCATAAGCGGCTCATTTCGTGCATATTTCAAATCTGCGGTGACCAAAGTGTGGCAGTAATGAGCCACCGGAGGTTTTACTCAGCCAGTACAGCAGGTGAAGTAGCGAATAGCCAATAGCTGGCCTCGTTTTATGTCACGTGCTTCCCGAACTGCGTCTCTGCAGCATTCAGCGGGAAGTGGGAGTACTTTACTTTGAGCCTTTAAAATGAAGAGTAACCTGTAAACTCTGCACTACTGAACGGTTTAAGTGGCCGTTCACATATCGTGTCTTTTGCGTGCTCAAGTTCGTTATTTCCTATGTAGGCGCGCAGTATGCACTCTCATAATGGAAGCGACGCGGTCGCGACACGCACGCGGTGCGATGCGCCCGTTTTTCCAGGCGCGTCCACACCGCATCCATTTATCCTTTGCTGAAATTTCCGGGTCTTCATGGAGAGGGCACGTCATGGAGAGAGCACGTCATGGTTGCTTAGCAAAGGCAGACGCCTCAGGGGCGCTTCTGCCCGAGCGCTTTGGAAAGAAGGAGAAAGCGGCGCGACTAGCGTTTTCCATGCGTTTTTAGGTGCGATATGTGAACGGCCCCTAAGAATTTTATTTGTGCAGATTCTCCAGTACAAGGTTGTTTGCAAATGTTTAGTCGTAAAAGCTGATAACATTGCTTTTTAACAGTTAACATTTAAAGCTTTACAAACATGTTATGTGATCAGTTTGTCGTTTACCAGTTCATAATTCAGACTTGCAGCCTAATTATGACTGAATGAGAGAGGTAAATGTTTGAGTATATTTAAAATGCACTTCTTTTCTAAGTATTCACTGCTCTTTTTCACACAGCAGTTTTTTTTGTGTGTGTCCCAATTTTTTTTTTTCTGGACAACCTTCTGATGGATTTTACTTTAAATTGGGAGTTCCATTCAGGTTTCATGCCATTGGCACTTTTTTTCGAAGGATTGTTTACATTGTTTCAGAGCATAAGCTATAAAGCTTTTTCCCAGTAAATAATAAAATACAATGCACTGCAATTTTATTCTGTTTTATCCAGAGGTGGGTAGTAACGAGTTACATTTACTTCGTTACATTTACTTGAGTAATTTTTCGGGGGTAACGAATACTTTTCTGAGTATATTTAAAGATGGGTACTTTATACTCTTACTTGAGTACATTTTTTGGGAAAAATCTGTACTTTTACTTCGTTACTGTGGGCGACGCCCCTCTCGTTACTTTATCTTAATGCAATAAATGCTTCAGTTTATTCAAAACGCGCCGTCTACTTTTCTCTGGACAATGAGCGATGCCCATTCGCGAATGATTCATTCTTTTGAGTCAACTCTGTTCAAAGGCTTGATCAAACCAGTCGGCAAACGAGTGAATTGGTTCATGAATCAGTTTGAATGAGTCGTTCAGTTCCATGCTGCACGCGCTGAGTGTCTGAAGCGGTTCACTCAGAGTTGTAACGTTTAAGAATATTAGCAGCGTTGAAAACGTGGCTATGGAACTGCACTGAATGAAAGCTAATCTGCAAAGGCTATTATTTGCTTGCGGTGGAGATCCTTATTAGATGAACGCGTGTGCTGTCTGCTGTTTAACAGGTAATAACTTGGGCTACATTCGATTACAGTACACGATACCACTGTGACATTAGTTTGTTGTACGTGTGTGGCTTATAACAGGTTGAATGCAGCTTCCAAAAGACAAAGAATAGCCGATTAAGATTTTATTAATTTTAATACAATCACACCAGTGCGAGTACGTTCAGCAAGTCATATCATCAGCTGCTAAATTCAGATCTGTGATCGCTTGCTGGCGCTGAGCCAGAGACAGACGCGTTTTTACAGCGCTGCGCATTAACCAATCACACACGGTTCTGTTGAGCTTTTGAATGCAATGGCCAATCAGAGGTGTTCCGATGAGTCATCGCTGAAATGCCGGTGCTTCCTTCACTCGCTCACTTACTGAATACCTCTTTCTGCCGAATTCTCTCGTCAGAAACAACAAAGTGCAGATGTGTGTACGAATCTATAATTAAGATATTGATTTCACAGTGTTAACAGTTTCAGTGATTTTAATGGTAGTTTCTGAGAGTGAATGAAATCTAGACTGTCAGTGAAAATTATGTTTAATGTAAATGTTATTTGCTCTCTTTCTGAACAATGAAAGATTAGTAGCAATATTTATATCACATTAACTTTCAATGTTAAATTCACATTTAAAATAAAGTCAGTCGTATTAAAAATATGTTATGGCATGATACCTATATTTGTTACTTAAATAAACAGACAGGGTTTTATAATAAATTACATAAATTGGATTAAAGGCTGATGAAATATATACATTTATACACACACACATACATTACTTACATTTTTTGTCTATATATCTATATAAAAAAGGCTCCGTATATATGACCCAAAGTAACTAGTAACTAACTACTTGAGTAGATTTTTTATCCGATACTCTTTTACTCTTACTCAAGTAACTATTCAAGACTAGTACTTTTACTTTTACTTGAGTAAATATTTCTAGAATTACTTTTACTTTTACTTGAGTAAAGTTTTTGGGTACTCTACCCACCTCTGGTTTTATCCTTATACTTCATGAAAATATGTTCTCAAAGATTCTTTAAGCTTTGTTTGGGATGTTAAACTACTTTAGGAGCTCTAAGGACTGCCATGGTGAAAACAATATTTGAAATCTTGTGAATTTTGCTAGAGTATAGATCAGTGTTTTGATTGCAGAAGAGTTCGACAAAGGATTACTAACATAATAAAACAACTCCAGGTGTATTTTTGATGAGGATATGACAATGCAAAATGGTTAAAATCTCTTAAAAATCTATGCTGAATGATAAAAACCCTTTATTAATAATTTACTTGGGGGAAAAAATGGAAAAAAACTAAAATATAAGTACATAAACCGATTAATCGATTAATCGTAAAAATAATCGACAGATTAATCGATTATCAAAATAATCGTTAGTTGCAGCCCTATTAATTTCATTTATAATTTTAATTAAATTTAAACTGAATAAAAAAAAATATTCTTAATTTATTAATTATTTTCTTAATTAAGTCTTTATTGTCACCTTTAATTAATTTAATGTGTCCTTGCTGAATAAAATTGTTAATTTATATATGTAGACACCTGTGGAGACTCCGTGACAGTCGTGCAGTGGACATGCATGGTATCAGGAGGTGATACAGGCCACAGCTGGTGTACTATCTGATTTAAGAGCCTTCAGACACAGCTGCAGAGTTTATGAGCTCCTCTGTGATCATAAAGCTCATGTACTTTCCAAATGCATGATCTCTAATGCTAGGTGTAGATAGACCTGCAGGTGGAGGCTGCATCTCTGCTTGACCACACGTGGGTTCAAGCCCTTATCAGACCTCTTCAGCTTAGGTGACTGACCCCTGCAGCCTTTCATAGGTCAAGTGCTACAAAAGTGTGTTTTTATGCATGTTTGTGTTGTTGTGTGAGAGCCAAGTTTCAGAAAAAGTCTGTTCAGTTTAGTTAAATTAATCTTTCAGTTCACATCTATTCTATTTTATTCTGTTCTATTCATGTTTTTTTTTTTTTTTTTTTGCATAATCGTAGGTCAGTTTGATTCTGTTCTATTCTATTTTACATTCCGTTCATTAATTAACATTAACTCGAGAACGAGTCAATCTTTCGATCGTTATCTGGCTCGGCTCGGTGTTCATCTTCAGTTCTCTCTTCACAGCAGTTCAGTCAGTGTACTGTTTGAGTAAATGAATTACTCCGGGATATTGGTTTGTTTTAACTCCGAGGGAGTGTCAGCCACATTAAAAAAGTTAACATCTTAAGTCATTTGTGGATTAATGCGTATTAGAGACGCAAACCGTTTAAAACGATTCAGTACGATTTGGTGAACTGGTTCAAGAAGATCCGGTACATCGAATTATTCGTTTACAAACCGGATATGACAAACTGTTGTGTTTTGAACTCTCTCTCACAACAGACCCGGAAGAAAAGACAATGCTGAATAAAGTCATAGTTTTTGCTATTTTTGGACCAAAATGTATTTTCAATGCTTCAAAAAATTCTAACTGCCCCTCTGATGCCACATGGACTACTTTGATGATGTTTTTCTTACCTTTCTAACCATGGACAGTATACCGTACACACATTTTCAATAAAGGGACTGAGAGCTAAAATATCTTAAACTGTGTTCTGAAGATAAACGGAGGTCTTATGGGTTTGGAACGACATGAGGGTGAGTCATTAATGACATCATTTTCATTTTTCGGTGAACTAACCCTTTAATAAACTAAAATGTTTGTGTGAGAGTTAAATTTGGTGTTATCGATCGACAGTATCATTAACATGGAATAAATAAGAGAACAAAATGAAAAGTCTGTATGAAGACAAATAATAGTAATAATATGTGTACAGGATTGGTATACATCAAATTTATTGAAAATTTCTTCACAAATTCAAAATAACGTGTGAAGTGGTGCTCTCTGTTGAAAAAGCTTATAAAACGGTCAATATAAATTGGCCAAATGCTAAACTGAATAGGTTTAATGTCTACAAGGGACAAAACCAAACAGTTCTGGTTCCCTTTGACGTCCACTGCATTTTTGTAAATACAGTGGAAGTCAATGGGATCTGAAACTGTTCTTTGTATTCATATGTCTTTATCTTTGTGTGTGTGTGTGTGTGTGTATGTGTCCTGGTTCCCTTTGTTATGAGGACCAAATGTCCCCACAAGCATTGTAATACTAGTACATTTTGAGGATATTTTTTGGTCCCAATGTGGAAACAAGATTATAAACCATGCAGAATTAAGTTTTTTGAAAATCTAAAAGTGCAGAATGTTTGGGGATAGAAAATACAGTTTGTACAGTATAAAAACCATTAAGTCTATGGAATGTTCCCATAATGATAGGAATACCTGTGTGTGTGTGTGTGTGTGTGTGTGTGTGTGCGTGCGTGCGTGCGTGCGTGCGTGTGTGTGTGCGTGAAACTCATAAAGGTTTAGTACAACATGAATATGAGTAAATAATAACTTTACAGAATTTTCATTTTTGTGTGAACTGTCCCTTTAAGGCTCATTCACACCAAGGACAACAAGAACGATAACAGCAGAGAGGAACAATATCATTGGAATCACTTTCAGAATATTTTTTTTTCCAGATATTGAACAATAGCCTTATTTACAGCTAAACAGAACCCACCCAACTTTTAACAGCTTGAGCATTTAATGTGGCAGACCAAAAACTGCAGCTCCCTCTTACAATCAACAGAATGTGATTGTCCATTGGAAGCTAATATAGTTATGGTTACAGTTATTGTTTCTGTTGTGAACTTGGCCGGCTAGCAGAATATTGTAATCTTTGTTTGTAAAATATAGAAAGGTCCTCACTAATACAGCTTGAAAGTTCTGTGTGTGCGTGCATTCATTTCAAATATAGATTGAAATGAGGGAGGGCTGGCAATCCTTTAATTCAGTCATTCAACACTTTGTCAGAATGCACAAATACAATTACATGTAATCGCTTTCAAATCCCTCCCTCTCTCATTCCATCACTCTGTGGTCCCCAGCTGCTTGTCTCTCCATCACGTGCTCAGCCGCAAATTAACAGTCCGGCATGTTCTGTTACGATGCTGCTGATATCATTACGCCCGCTCGCCTGTCAGAGAGATAGATGGAGGAGAGGGAGAATGAGAGAGGTGTAGTGAGGGGGTGGAGGGTCAGAGGAGTGTGACAGGAATATAAAGAATGGAGTATCTACTTTCATGTCCTTTCTTTTTTCGAAATCTGGATGCTTCCTCACCTCATACAGTGTCCCCCAAATATAATCAGACACTTAAAGGTATAATTCACCCTAAAATGGAAATTCCATCAAAATCTTCAAAATATCTTGTGTAAAATGCATAATCAATCATTCAGTTGTATTATATAACAAGGATATATATATATATATATATATATATATATTAATCATTTGACTTTTTTCAGGATTCTTTGATGAATATATAATTAAAAAGAACAGCAACTGAATACGTGTTAATGTAGAAGAAACAATGAGACATTGAACTTTAGTTGTTTAAATTGAATTTATATATATATATATATATATATATATATATATATATATATATATATATATATATATATATATATATATATATATATATATTAGTGGTGGGCCGTTATCGGCATTAATGTGCTGCGTTAACGCGAGACTCTTATCGGGCGATAAAAAAAATATCGCCGTTAATCTATTCTCAAAGTTGGGTTGGGAGCTGGGTCTATACTAAGCAAGCTATGATGACTTTCACCTTGATATTTTATATAACCGACTGGCTGAGGCCAGCCTAAAAAGATGCTCAGGACAGTTGACGGACCACTGCTGCGCATCGTCACGAAAGCTTATCTTTTTCACATGTTTTAAGCCTTACCGCTTGTCGATTTAAACATTAAAGCATCCAAAAACTAGACGCGGAAAAGCTGAACAGAGTAGTTACTCGAGAGAGCCGCATATCACGGACAGAGACACTGAACCGAGCTCTCTTCTGCAAAGTTCTCCTCGAAGTCCCTCCTGCACCTGACAGACAAATACTCATCGCAGTTTGAACAAACAAAAAGTACTCGCGGTGTTCTGGTGTTCAGGGCTCGCGCAGAGAAAGGCGTCTCAAAACACTTGAACATCGAATCTTATTTTTGCTCTTGTGCTTTCAAATACATACAAAATATGTCAAAATATCCACCTTGGAAATTATGCTTGAAAAAACTGTCAGTTATTTCTTAAGTGAAAGTAAACAGTTGAGGAAAAAAATGGGATGTGTATTATATTGGATGCGTTCATCGTCTCTTAAAGTGACCGCGCCTAATTTAGCTGCTGGCTGCTGTAATGTTAATCCAAGGAAATGAAAATGAAAATCACTCACTGCTCTTGACTGAATTACTTTGTAGTTTTAACAGTCAAACCAAAAATTATTCAGACACCAGATATAATTTTTGATATATATAGCAAAACTGTAATAATGTGAGAAATGTTGAATGTGTCTGAATAAATGTAGGTTTGATTGTATATTTCATTTTTACATTGAAGACTATCCAGTGCTATTTTACATTTAATTATTTGGTTTCTGTACCTTGACACCTACAAACTTGAAAAAAACGTAAACATTGGTTGTGAAACAGGCGTAAGATTGTTTGCACCTTGTGCAACGTGGAATTAGTTTACAGCTTTTTCAAGCACTTTGTGATGCATTTTGGAAACAGGAGATGAGCCCCTTTTCTAACGCACCACCTAGCTTGATAAACCCCTTCTCAAAGACATACTGTTTGTCAATTTTATTTTTGGTAACACATATTCTGAATGCCTTCAGCAGAATTCAAATGAGCCATTTTAATCTAGATCACAGTGAGATTAATCTAGATTAAAAAAAATTATCTATGCCCACCTCCAATATATATATATATATGGGATATTGTTAAATATAAATGTTTTAATATAAATGTTTTGCAGTGCTTAATAAAGTCTGTGTGCATTATGCTTTATGCATCATTTGTTTGGTCATTTCAAAAGCATGATTAATGTGAACTTAATCAGATGTAGGGCACAAAAAAGTCTTATTTACAGCACACTGCTCTGTATTTCATCATGAATGTATAAGTACAGACATAATCCCATTGGTGCAGTGTCTCTGGGTTTGGAGAAGCGGTGTAGGTTTTAGAAAGATTAATTCTGACCTGGTTTGGGTTCACCATTATGATTCGTTGTGCTTCTGGTGTGTGTTATGAATGTACAGACCCATAGCTGAATTTATACACTCTTATATCCACTTTCTTTCTGCACAGTCTCTCATGGGTAATGTGGGATTGATTGATGTGTAACCGGGTTACTGGGAGCTCATGATGTCACTGTATTACACAACACTATTCATACTGATTAACTTTCTCTCTGAACATTTTTGCATGTGTGTGTGTGTGTGTGTGTGCGTGTGCATGCGTCCGTGTGCGTGTGTGCGTGCGTATGTGTGAAAAAACTCAATTCATATTGCTATCATTGCTTTTCATTGTGATAGTACACTGGACAACTGACTATTGTCTAGCTATTTATTTTATATGTACAGTATATCTTGTAAGTTTATGTGGGGATACATAGCTTGAGCTAATCGAATAAACATAAATATGTCAAGAATACATTTCCCATAGATATAGTGCCTCTCCAAATCAGATTTATTACAATTTTAAAGAATTCTATTCTGAGTTGTTTGGTAAGAAAGCTTGTTTCTGCTATGGGTTTAATAATAATAAAAAAATAAATAAAACTAATTAAAAGTTATTTGTGACTTTTTATATACTATTCATACTTTATTATTGGAATTCTTAGAAAAAAAGAATTGCAAAATATACTCATTATTCCAAGAAAAACCTCAGAATTCTAAGATAAAAAGTCACAGTTACCTTAATTTTGTATTCACAATTAGTCACGTTTTGATTTTATTTTCCTCAGAGAAAAAAGAGAGCTAAAAAAGTTTCAATTAAACTTTTTTTGCACTGATGTCAGATTTGTTAATTTGTTATTAATAATTTTATATTTTGGGTACATGAATCAAGTTTACAATAAAAAAGAAATAATCAAATGAGATGAAGTACATGACATTTGTAAAATATACAAAAATAGACTACTGCATGCCTATGCAATTTATTTATTATGTGTTCGTATTTATGTTATCTGTTACTGAAATATAAATGTATCTATTAATAGTTTTTGTAAGGGAAAAAACAATTTAAAATAGAAAAAATATTTAATTTATATAAGCATATATTTTTATGTGATATATATATATATATATATATATATATATATATATATATATATATATATATATATATATATATATATATTAAGTTTAATATGTAAAATATTTGTCACCTCATTGATTCAGGATATTGATTTTTAAGATTAGGAGTGTTACCCTTGAGCTTTCCAAACTTGAAGAGCTGCTCTAATGATGCTCTTGCCTGTGTGTTTCCAGCTTATTTCTTGGAGCTGTTCAACCGTTCTGAAGCATCGCTCCAAACCTCTATCCAGACCGGGTTTGGACCTCTCTTCTCCCAAAATGCAAAGGTGTTTCAGGATCTGTACTCCGACCTTCGGGGCTACTACCGAGGGTCCAACGTCAATCTCGAGGAGGTGCTGAATGAATTCTGGGCCCGTCTGCTGGAAAGACTCTTTAAAGCTTTAAACGTTCAGTACATTATTGGAGAGGAGTATCTGGAGTGCGTAGCCAAGCAGTCAGAAACACTGAAGCCGTTTGGAGACACGCCGAGAGAGCTCAAGACCAAAATCACACGCACAGTTATTGCAGCCAGAACGTTCGCACAGAGTCTGGGGGTCAGCGGCGAAGCCGTCCGGAGGGTTTCACAGGTAGGAGAACTTCCACTCTCTGTGTCTTCTCATGTTTCCATAATGTTTTGTCCCAACAAGCCTCAGTGTACATAAAGACATTCTGACAAGCTTTTTATTTTTTCACACAGCCTCTGATCACTGCTTCTACTTTTAATAACAGCATACAATGAATGGCATGAGGTTGCTAAATAATCATAAAATTTGCATTTTGGTGTGAGCTATTCCTTTAAACATAAACTATGTTGTGATTTGCTGTAATTTCCTCACTTTACGCTGCATTTCAGCTTTCATGGAGGAAAGGAAAATGTCTTGACACTGGAAATGTTGTCCTGCACTGGTTAGATATTTCAGAGACATTTACTCCTTAGTATTCATTGCCTTCATAATTCATACCTGTGGCAATGTACAAACCGAACACCTCCTACTAGAGCCAAGACACAAACTTAGAAACAAATGCAGGTGCATGCTGAAGCACTGCAGTAAAAAGTATAGGATCAATGCATCAGGAAACAAAACCCAATGAACATCCCTGAGGCTTCAACAATCAATGTACATATAAACACACACCTGCACCCACACACAAACACACTGCAGCAAAAGTTAAGTGTCTTTCCAATTAATGCTGACATTAGACAGAGATGCTGTCAGTGTAAAGCACAGCTGCTGCCGCCTTGTAAAGACCATTTAGTTGTTTGAAATCCTTGGAGGCAAGATCCTGTTTCCTTACTCAGTAAAAGTTCCTGTATTTCCTGACATGGGAAACGAAATGTAATCGAAACCTAAAATGTTCCACAAACATAGGACCACGGCCCTGTTATATTGTGAGGAGAGAGTATCAGTAATGATAGATCAAACCAACCAGACCTCATATTGATATTTGGATGTTAAGGAGCTACTTTGAAAGTGCAAGTTACTTACGGCTTTAAAGTAGTTAAATTCTTTTTTGGTAGAATTAGTAAAACGTAGCATTCTGGGTAAGTCCTTCTCATGATATCCCCTAATACTTCTGTTATAAAGAAATACTTCACCCGTATTGGTATGTGGTAAGTGTTCCAATCCATGTTGAACCATGCTGATTGATTCCATTTAAGGGAAACTGAGAGTCATTCAGACAGTTCCACACAGACTTAAATACATATTACATTATCACTGATAAAGGATAGATCTTTGATTTCCTTTTGTTGTTGTTGTCCACTCTGGTTCATGTGCTGTTTACTTCTCATTCTTTTCCTCTGCTTCTCTTCTTCATTCCCTTCTCTCCTGAAATCTAAATGAGCAGTGAAGGGAACGTAACTCTGTCTGACCTCTTTAAAGTAAGTCAAGGTTGACAACACAGAGAAACTGCCAGCACTGCTTATTGAAAAGGGCAATGTATGTGCGTGTGTGTGTGTGTGTGTGAACTGAGGTGGGGGAATCTGTTTTGTCTGACCAAGAGATGTCTTTTAACCTCATCGTGTAAGTGTGAAAGAAAGCAAGTTAAGGCAAGTCACCTTTATTTAAGTAGTGCCTTATTCAATCCAGCTGGTCAAAACAGCTTAACATGGTTAAACAGGAAAATTATGTTTCAGTTATGCAAACATTCAATGTGATGTGATGTCATACACGTATCGGTCTGCGTAGCACCATTTCAAGTCGAACACATCTGAAATAAAAGAAGGAAATGAAAGAATAAAAGAGAAGAAGCACAGCTGGTCTTCCCTTCTTTCCTCTCTAGCCATTCCTGCATTTTATCCTTTTTTATTAAGGACGGCGTGTGCTGCCTGTGACTTCAGAAGTAGGCCAGTCGCTGCACATCTTTTCTCCACACACTGGGAGGAGCGCAGCCATATTTCTTTCTAATTACTAAAGAGAAGATCGTCTGTAAAGAGAGCACATCTAGACCGCACTGTGACCCCGACCACATACATACATCCCTTATCAGACTTGCCATTTAAGCACAGAGGAACAAGTAGAGCCTTATAAATCAGATGACGGATGGGAAGACATTGGCAAGAAATTTAAGCATATGTTAATGAATGAATAAATCAAGCAAAAGTGGAAACTCTTTTAAAGTACCATGGTATTAGGCTGCTGTAGATGAATAAATAGCATGAGAATCCTCTGAAACACAGGGCTTTTGTTGGATAAGATGAGCCTTGGCTAAAGAGCTGTTACGTGTGAGTCAGGACGAAGAGGAGCGAGAATCCGAGTGCAAGCACAAAGGTTCATCAAAACACAAAAACAGATAATCCAAGCCAAGAACCAGGGTGCAATCCTCACACAGAAAGCAAGAGAGTATCAACTGGGAACACGCATACAGGAACAACAACCGACAAACCACTGAAGCACAGACCTTAACAAGCTAATGGCACACAGGTGGGAGTAATCAGAACAATGAGTCCAGGCAAAGGTTTATGGGAAATGTAGTTTGTGATGGAATGGCAAAGAATTAGTAAGAAGTGGCCCATGGTGGAGCTCATGGTCACTCCAGCTGGTGATTGTGACACTAGCAGACGATCGCAGCAGACCTCACAGGACCAGGGGTCTCATTTCTAAACGTTGCATATGCACAAAATAGGCATAGAAATTGCGTACGCATTTTTTTTTTTTACGCACATATCGGGATTTGTAAAAAATAAACTTGCTGTAAATATGTACGGACATTATAAACCATGCGTACGAACGAAATTATTTATTTCCTGGTTTAAATGGAAAGAAACAACAACAACCAAATTTTCATTGTGATCTCATGCTTTTGGATTCCCACAAAATACAATCAAGTAGTATTATCTTACACAGTTTTGCTGCTCAGCTATATTTAGCTTGTTATAAGGATGTTAAGACTAAAATAACGTTGTTGTTGTTGTTGTTGTTTCATTTTTTCTTTCAGTGTTATTAGCAGTCTGAAAACCTAATGTTCTTCTTTATTTCTAATGTCTGATTCTCTGAATCTGCTTCATGCAGGTTATACTAATTTACCCAAAGCAGAATATAATATAATAATCACACAAAGCATAATGAGAGCAATAAGCTCTGGTGATATTTTTAACCATAGTCTGAGCTCTCAAGAGAGCAAGTTATCTTCTCTGAAATTGTCACCCAGTGTTCTGAAATAGTTCAGTGGCACTTCAACTTCATATCATTTGATTGCGTGCCTAGAGAGTTACTGTATTGCCGTTGCCTAAATTCTGTGAAACCGACAAGCTGGTGATCTAATGTATAAAGTGAATTTGAAACCCCATTTACAACCCATTTTACTTGTGTAATGTGACATATGTCACCATATTAAAATGATTTAACATTGAAGACTAAAGTACTGAATATATATGTGTGTATATGACTAAAGTCTTCTTGAGGAAGACAACATTTGCCTCCCAGTGGAATAAACTCCATGCAAACAACATACTTCCTAAACCACTTTAGATAAACATAGTCGACAGTAGCCTATTTAAGCTTAATTAAGTCTAATTTAGTCTGGCCTTCTCTGAACTACTTTTGGTTTGGGAGGTTTAGTCCAAGAATGTTTCATTTCTGTCCAAGAAAAATCTCCCAGAAGTGTTTTCGGTTCATTTTGCACTTGTATCCTGTTCAGTTACTCCAAAGCTTTTGATTTGCTGTGCTGTGGTCTGTTTGGTATGTTTTCCTGACACGTATCCCAGCAGTTCCTTCTAATAATCAGGAATCAGGGAAACGTGTGTAATCTGCTCCCTAAGGTCTCTGATTCGGGGTTGAAATTAATAATGTGAGGCGATATAATGGCAACAGATGAAAGGATTACATTAGACACCATTGCTGACATTAACCTCTAGCTATCATAGAATTAACTACACCACTAATTCTATAAAGCCCTTTGTTTTGGGATTTTGGTGCCAAATAGATTCTGGCATATGTGCAGTAGAGTCCTCATTAGGATGCAATGGCTGAATGGCAAGTAAAATACAGGCATTGCAATTTCCGAGTGCTTGTTTTTGATAAACAGATATTTAACTCAAATCTACGGTATCTGTAAATGAACGATGAGTTCATCTCACACTATTTTTTACTGTTCTGTCCTCCATCTGCTGTTTCCTTTTTAATCACGGCAATCGGAAACTCAGATCTTAAACCTACAATGTTTAGAATCTCGAGGCACAAGTTCGGAAACTATGACTCATTTCTGCATATTTGGTTCCTTCGAACAGTTCAACAAACAACTCATTTATTCTCACGTGTTCCAGTTCAGTCAAATTGAGATTAATGTCACACAAGGTCACGTTGTTAGCAAGTAAAGTAAAGCAAGAATCTAACAGATTTTTTATTTTATTTTATTTGGCTAGAATATAAAAATGCAGAAAGAAATGCCACCAGAGATAAGCAGAGATGTATATGTCCTTGAAATATGAAAAATAAATGTGAAACATGAAATATGGCAGAATGAAATCAACAAACGTCTCCCAAATCTACATTTGCATCTTCATTATTTTGACAAATCAACAAATGATAGGTTATATTGATTAGATATGACTCATTGCCTACATTATAGCACCTGTGGAGTTACATAACCCATACAGACAGAGATGCTTTAAGATAACAATTTAATATTTGTTCCTTAAGCATAGAATATAGTTCATTTGTCTTAAGCAACTCCCCCTTGTTTTACATCAGCCATGATTTTTCTCATTAATAGTGATTTGAACAATAAATAATACTGAAATTCATATTCTGATGAATATTCTGATTTAACATGTTAAATATAAATATCATTCTTAATTAGCAAAATTTGGTAAGTGCTTATATCAACCTCAGTATGAAATGCCCAGACCAATTCAGTGAGCGAATGGTGAATTCGTGGTTCAGTCATTTGATTTCAAGATTGCTGAACGTCCAGGGTCCAAGAGTCCAAGAGGCTCCCAAACGTGACTCCGCTGTCAGAACTGATCCGTACACTGAGCAGCAATCTCTCTCTGTCCTGCTCTGATCTGATGAATCACACATGCTCAGAGGCTTTGATGTGCCATATTATCCTCCCTCAACTTATTCTATCTCTCTGCTTCCCTCTGTCACACTCTGTCTTCTTCTCTCCTCACTTTCCCTCCCTTCCTGAGCTTCCTGCGCATCTTCACACATCTTTTTTTCTCTCTCATTCACTCCATTTGTCTATTCTCTGTATCTTTCTCATCTTATTCTCTCTTCTTCTTCTTCTTCTTCTTCTCTTCTCTCCTCATTAAAGAGTGTGTGCTTGAGTCATCCTTCGGGTAACAAGCACTGCCAGGTCTCCCTGAAGGGTGGTGTGCGTATGTGCTGTATGTGTGTGTAGGAGTCTTTTTACCTCAGTCCAATTCAGTTATTTATGTCTCAGCGTGTGACAATAATGTATTTCTCTCTTGATGCTGCTTATTTTCACTATGAAGTGATGATATGTGCCTATTAATATCTAGAGTGACGTAAATCTGCTAGCCATGTCATGTGGTGCCTTTCAATCACATTTGATGTCATAGCTGTCATTATATACATCAAAAAGAAGAAAGAAAAAGACTATATATATATATATATATATATATATATATATATATATATATATATATATATATATATATATATATATATATATATATATATTAGCAAAATATGTTGATTCATCCTCAACCAGAATTCAAACATTTTTCAGTTTCTATCTAGGATTAATAATGGGCAAAGGAGTTTTCTTTTATCCAGCTGAACGCATGTGACAGAACTGTAGCTCAGCATTAACTGCACTGATGTCATCTGGGGTTACTTGTCTGATTCTATTTGAATTTAAAAGTAGAGTTAACAATGAAATGCAAATTTATTCACACAGCTTGTTTATGTGCCAAAAGGACCCACCACTAAAAGTCCACAAGAGTTTTTTGCTTTCTGAAAGACTCCTACTCAAAAAACAAAGGAATGCATATGATTGCAAATGTTTCATCATCTGATTGCATTAAAGGCTTTGATTGAAAAATGTTAAGAACCGGTTACCTCACACAAGTCGTTGCAATATACAGCTGTGTACATTCATCTTTGTGAAACTGTGTCAAAGTTGCTTGTCACAGTCATGACTGAATGTTTCATGCAGCCTAATGCAGTTAAGACACAGAAAGAAAACGGGTAGATTTACATAAATCAAATGTCACGCTGACTGCATTTTTATTTACACCTAAACAAAGACTAGACTTGGCTCCAAAATTCAATTTATTTAAACATACAAGCAAATGTCAAGTTTTTTCTCTCCTATCCAAATTACTTTTCCCTAAGGGGCCTTAAATGAATCCCATGCTTTGACATCAGAGGGGCGGAGGTTTCTGATAAAGAGGGAATATTGTGAAAGATGTCTCTGGCCCCATGGAGGTTACTATCAGACAATGTGTAGAAAAGCTTCATGGGAATTCATAATCATTCCAAAATGTACCGTCCAACATCTTTGGACCTCATGGGAAACTGTAGGAACTGATAAAGTCTTGTTTGCAGGATATAATTGTCCCATTTTATTACAAAACAATTCACAGGGCATTTTCATTGGCTACGTGAGTCAGTATAAATATGCCTAGGCTGTTCTCTAAATTCTTTGTCTGTCTCACACAGGTGAATATGAGCACTGAATGTGTGCGCGCCATCATGAAGATGACATACTGTCCTCACTGTAGCGGCATGGCCTTTGCCAAACCCTGCTCAAACTACTGTAAGAATGTCATGAAGGGCTGCCTCGCCAATCAAGCAGATCTGGACTCTGAGTGGAGGAACTTGGCAGGTAGGCGGGACCAAGATGGAGCCTTAAGAGAGCAACATTCGGGTTCTGGAAGTACAAATTCCATTCATTTTTCCATACATTCATGATATAAAGACTTTGTGTTTATGTGTAGATACTATGCTGGAAGTAGTTGACAAACTGAGCCGGCCTTACAGTGTGGATTCGGTGGTTCTGTCTCTGCCAAAACGCATTGCTGAAGCTATTCTCTACATGCAAGACAACCTCAACACGTTCAACAATAAGGTCAGTGCTACACTATAGACCTGTCTGAAAAGACATATCATAAATAGATCCCATGTCCTCAACAATTATGATCCTAAAAATGTGTTAAACTTCTTCTCATGGAATCTTGAGCTAGAGTTAACCAGAACCCTTTCCTGTTCTTCAGGTGTTTCAAGCATGTGGTTCTCCTGCTCAGAGCTCCAAATCTGAGGACCAGATCAAGCGAGGGAGAAACGCAGCAGAAGAAGTGAGCGGCACCCCAGGAGCCCAGCTGGAGAAACTGGTGAGTGTTTGCATAGTGTGCAGTTTTTGCTTCAGGACCCTGCTTTACATCGGAAATATACAAATATCAATTGCCCCTATATCTCCCAATATTATGTTTTAGTAAAATGGTATTTAAATGCTTAGTTGTCAAATTTAAGCTCTGTCGATCTTATTGTGGAGGGAAAAACATATAATGTTATGCCATACAGTGATTACATTTTAATATGTGATAGATGAAAGACACGTGAACCATGACGTAAAGTGATACTAAAGGGCCTTTTACTTGCTAAAAAGAATAAACAATCAATCAGACCAAAGAAGAGATGTAGTAGATTGTGTACAACAGGTTTTTCAGTAAACATTTGAAAATTTGCTTATAAAATATGACACAATAGGCTTTATAGGGTTAATATTATGTGAACTGCACAGGCTCAATAATGTTTAAAATGATAGTAGGAACATTTTGTAAATGCATAAACAACAGCTGAAGTGTTATTTATTTTATTATTTGTAATTAGAAATATTTTTCAGTGCTGTCTATGTATGTGATATCCCATTTTCTTTCTCTCAGTTATCCGATGTGTCCAGAATGTTGAGGGATATCATGCAGTACTGGGTCCATTTGCCCAGAAAACTATGTGTGGATCGCAATTCTGGACCGAGTGAAACAGACAAATGTTGGAACGGAATGAATGTGGCTAGGTAAATGCACATAAACAACTCATTCAACCTCATTCATGCACAGTGACTACAGGATTATTTTATACCAGTCTTATAGTACAAAATCTGCAGCTTTTCAAAAAGCCAGGGAGCATAGATATCACTTATCAATCACGAAACAGATCACATGCATCTTTCTTGTTGTGTTGTGTTCTGTCAGTTATCTGCCAGAAGTGATGGGAGACGGGCTGGCCAGTCAGATCAATAATCCTGAGGTGGAGATTGACATTACCAAACCAGACATGGCTGTACGCAATCAGATCATGCAGCTTAGGATAATGATCAACCGACTAACGTACGCCATCAATGGAAAGGATGTGGACTTCCAGGACACCAGTAAGTATACACATACTGTACACTTGGAGTCTTTCGCAAATAAATTAATACGTTTATTCAGCAAGTAACAGCGCAGACATTTATCATGTTAGAAAACATTTCCAGTTATTTGAAATAAAGGCATTTCTTTTGAACTTTTAAGGAATCCTAAAAAAAATAGGATTTCCAAAGAAATATTAAGCAGCACAACTATTTTTCAGTATTGTTAATAAATGTTTCATTTAGGATCATGTGATTGGCCATTAAAGCAATAAATTACATTTGAAATACTTAAATAGAATTTAAATTCAATTCAAAATATTAGTTTGTAGTTCAAGTGTGTAGCGCTGAGACCCTATTGTAATTGTTAGAATGGTCAAGGATCAGCAATATCCATGTAAAACTGATCGTGCAGACCAATAAATACAGACCACATATATATATATATATAAAACTGTTGAACTTTCCTCATTTGATAGCTTTTAACATGGTAATTTAGAAAATGGGCATTGCCAAATACACCCCAAAGCCTATAAATCCTAAATGAAAACTCAAAACTTCACAAAACTAGGTGAGCACATTTGGCCAGGACAGGATTTAGGGGGACGGGGCCCCTGGGCTTGAGGTTATGTTTGGGCCCTATACCTACAATACAATTGCCCTCAAATATAACTTTATTATGGAGTAACACAAAATACACATACGTATGCTTTGAGGTTCATTAATAGTACAATTAATACGCAACATGTCTTGGCTATAGTCAAAGTTTAAATGTAATATTAAAAATATATTATAATATTATAAACAGGATGGGTTCTGTTTGAGAAACAGCAAGTTAAATGAATGTTAATTCAAAACATCAGCTAACCGTTAGCTGTTAAATGGTAGTTTAACAGAATTAAAACCAGAGTTAGAATTAACTACCGTATTTTCCGTACTATAAGTCACACTTTTTTTCATAGTTTGGATGGTCCTGCGACTTATAGTCAGGTGCAACTTATTTATCAAAATTAATTTGACATGAACGAAGAGAAATGAACTAAGACAAATGAACCAAGAGAAAAGGGTGCTCTATGCTGTTCAGTGCTCTTGTAGCCTACACTGAAAACATAGAGCGCCCTCTCGTGGCTGTAGACGGTAATGTTTCCTCTTGGTTCATTTGTCTTAGTTCATTTCTCTTGGTTCATGTCAAATAAATTTTGATAAATAAGTTGCACCTGACTATAAGTCGCAGGACCATCCAAACTATGAAAAAAAGTGTGACTTATAGTCCAGTGTGACTTATATATGTTTTTTCATCATCATGACGTACTTTTGGACTGGTGCGAATTATACTCAGGTGCGACTTATAGTCCGAAAAATACGGTACTTGTTTTGCTACAAAAAGAGGGTACACTAAATGATTGATAAAAAAAATAACCAACTATTTCACTTACTAAAATGAGTCTAATTTAAAAAACATCTTCTGGCTATAAAAACGTTAAGTTAACTTAGAAGTGCAGCTATTTAAAGTTAGTTACTCTTAAATCCTGGAATGTAGCTTCATCATTGCTGCGGAACGTTACTGAATTCTGTCTCACTTAAATCTCCTCGTGGTGTTCTTTAGGTGATGATATCAGCGGTTCAGGAAGTGGAATGTGTGCCGGCGATCAGTGTTCTCGTGATACACGTTTATCAGCCCCAAACACGGACAAACCCAATGTATACAGCTATCCATCAGAGAAGAAGAAGGTGGTGACAGGAAGAAGCAGCCAGAACCTTCCTTGTGTCAGCCTCTACCTTCTCTCACTGGTCACAGTCTTGCTTAGGCGATAATTACAGGCAATTCCACCAACTGGGACTGAGTACAGGACTAGGTTGGATTGTGGAGGGGCGGGTTTAGTCACATTGCCAAAACAAACATGCAAACATCAACAGAAACCGGCGAATGCATCACTTTTTATTTTGTCTTGAATAAGAAGACCATGGAATATTCTTAGATCTGTGTACTTTTTTGTCTCTTATTTGATATATGACACCCCTAGAGCTGGTCTTTTGCTTGTCTTTATGTCTGTGGTGAAAAAGGTCTCTGCGAATGCGCCAGTCTGTAACAACAGCTATGAAAATCCACCCCAACAAACAAGACATGCTGGTTTTTCCTTATTCAAAAATCATTTAAGATTGTATTTATTTATTAATTTAGACCCATAATAATGATAAGACGTCTCTGGCCCCTCAAGCATGAGAATGTCCTTCAACACTCGATCAAAAAACGAACCATGTGTTCTTCTTATCTTTGTTTTAAAGCTTTTCTGAACATGCAAACAAGCTTAACTGAGTCTTGTTTCATGAAAACCAGCTGTCTCACACTGTCTCTGTCTCTCTCTTGCGTTTATTGTACTAGTTTTTGCACTCCGCTTTGCAAATGGATTTCAGGGGCCATTTTAAAGAAAACACAAAATGTATTTACTCTGGATGTAAATAAACGTGTACTAACCACAGTCACATTTTCAGTATATCCTTGAGGAGTCTCAGCCGCACTAGAGCAACATTTGGGATGAAACGTTAATGCACCAGAAATGAGAAAGAGACAGATGTGTTTTACGATGCACTCTAATCCATGGGACAGATATACAATGACAGAAAGTGATTTTACACGTGGGAAAAGACAAGCCGGAGAATGAAAGACTTGAAACCGAAGGGTTGTGGAGGGGGTTTCCGGACATTGTTAATTTAATATTGATTCAGACCACACAGAGATGTGTTATGTGTGATTGCACTTCAGAGAAAGTGTTGCTTTGTAAGTACTCACTATACAAAATATACACGTGTACTCATTCTGCATCCACGACAGATCAGATTAGTTCAGTGAGTCACAGATGTGTGTCTCAAATATATCTCAGCTCTGCACCCTGCCCTTCATTAGCAGACAAGTTGGATTGTTTATGATACACACACAATGTATGTCAGATGAAGGTAAGAATCATTCTCTATGCAAGTATGTAAACACAAATAACGTTAGTATGTATACTAATATTTTTTGCGTCAATGTAGCGCTAGCACACCTTAGTACTCAACGGGGCGATAGAGTTACCATCAAATGTTTGCATTATAAAAATTTAATGTTGTTGTTATTAAGTTAACTATATCTATAAATATGTTTTCCTTTGGACTAACTTGAACTAGCTTGCTAAGCTAAATAGCATGCATGCCTCCCATACTTATGTTACATTATGAAATACACCGAGTCTAATTCGTTTGGAGTATAGATGGATTGTTAGAATGACTTTACTCATGGGTGCGATAGAGTTACCATCAAATATTTGCGTTCTTGAATTGAATGTCATGAATGTTGACTGTTGGACCAACTAAACTAGCTTGCTAAGCTAAATCCACTGTGGCTTCATCATGATAGTAGGTAAAATTTTGCTGAAAATGGCTTAATACCCACAATTGTGCACCTTTTGTACTTATGTTACATTATAATATACATTGAAGATAAAGTTTCCAGCATTCCCGTGACCCTACAGATGATAAGAGGACAGGGTGGATAAACTTTCATAATGCAATGTAAAATTAAGCATGGCTAGAAGCATTTGTGTTTTCATACTTGCAAAGAATTTCAGGCTGAAGAGAGAATGACATGTTTCGACCAAGCCTGGGAAGAGCATAATTTTTATGAACTATGCCTTTGTAGAGGTTACAGGAAGTGATGTAATTGTCCTTAATGACGATTAAGGTTGACGCTGGCTCTGCAGATAAAGTGCTTCAGTTTCTGTCACTATGAAGTTGTGTACAGATCTGACCAGGTCAATGAGGTGGAGAATAACACCCCCTCCCTTCCAGTTTAGAAATGTTGCACTTTGCATGATGCACACGGCCACGTCCGCATGATTACAGCACATGATCCAGGGGTCGATAAAAGAAAAACATCCCACGGCAGTGTTATGGATGGTTGGTTGATCGATTGGATCAGATGTGGTTGGAGAAACGGACCCACGGCACAATTCACCAACTATCTATAGAATACTCTGACCTGAAATCAGTCTTAACTGTCTTTAGCACGTTTGTTGAACCATTGACAGTTGGTAGTCTGACCCCAGGTCAGGTAAACAGTCCCACCTTTAGGTTCAGTGGTGTAACGGTGGTCGCTCTTTACTGATGAATGTGGCTGATATCGTCAAAATGTGTTGAGAATCGAAATGCATTCTGGTATATACTTTTGTTCCTGTTTTTTTTTTATTTTAAGGTTGTTTGTGTTTAAGGTTGAAATTAGAGCATTTTGAAGAGACTGAGGAAATTACTGTCCATTGTTATTGTATGTTCTTTAAAAAGAAAGAGGAGAAACCCTTGTGTCAATTATATAGATCAAAAGATTTTGAAAATATCTGTGTCATGTTCATTTTGTTCACACACACACATGCGCACACACACACACACACTGATGTCACAAATTATATTATAAACACAATTTAATTAAATTGTAAAATGTTTGAATGTAGAAACTTTGAATATCATAGTATTTGATATGATTACAGTTTGTATATATAACCAATATATATATATATATATATATATATATATATATATATATATATATATATATATATATATATATATATATATATATATATATATACAGTACAGACCAAAAGACCATAACAAAAAAGTGTGAAACAACTAAAAATATGTCATATTCTGGGTTCTTCAAAGTAGCCATCTTTTGCTTTGATTACTGCTTTGCACACTCTTGGCATTCTCTTGATGAGCTTCAAGAGGTAGTCACCTGAAATGGTCTTCCAACGGTCTTGAAGGAGTTCCCGAGAGATGCTTAGCATTTGTTGGCCCTTTTGCCTTCTGTCTGCGGTCCAGCTCACCCCTAAACCATCTGGATTGGGTTCAGGTCTGGTGACTGTGGAGGCCAGGTCATCTGGCGCAGCACCCCATCACTCTCCTTCTTGGTCAAATAGCCCTTGATGCCTTCAGTGTGAATCTACAATTTTCATAGTCATGAAAATAAAGAAAACTCTTTGAATGAGAAGGTCTGTCCAAACTTTTGGTCTGTACTGTATATGTCCTGTGAAGGTCTGCTCCCTGGGTGCTGCAGCATAAATGGCTGCCCACTGCTCCGGGTGTGTGTTCACTGCTGTGTGTGTGTGTGCACTTTGGATGGGTTAAAAGCAGAGCATTAATTCTGAGTATGGGTCACCATACTTGGCTGTATGTCACGTCACTGAATGTATTTAATATGAACAGTCCTGTGAGACTGAAATTCAAGACCAAAACTACTCCTTTCTGCACATTTATTTACAGTATTTGTGCATTACACAAGACAAGTGTGAAAACCAAGATTCATATTTCAGTGTTACACACCATTTTCTCTTTTATTGCTGAAAACCATCAAAGAACACACATCAACCTTCTTTAAAAAAAAAAAAAAAAAAATTCCTCTCAGCTATGAGGGTCTGTTCCAATGTTTTTCTCCCTCTCACCTGCTCGTCTCCTGGGTAGAGCCCATCTGTGCCCTCTACACGACTGATGATGTCAACAGCCATTTCCTGTCTAATTGTGCCAGTCTATTCATGCCAGTGTATCTGCTCTGAGATCAGTGTCAGTGCCTCATTGATTATTCTGCATAATCTCATTTGTTCTACAACACTCTCTCTCTCTCTCTCTCTCTCTCTCTCTCTCTGTCTCTCTCTCTCTCGACATGCTTGGCTCATGCGGTTTCTTTCTCTTTCCCTGCTGATCAGGTGGGTCTGTGTTAATTTTACCCAATTGTGGAGGCTGATTACTGGAACAGACATCATTCATATTGTGAGCTGCTCTGCAGAAAGACAAAACTCTTATCTCTCATTCTGGTACTAAAATAGCATCTCATTTCTTCCCAAAACACACAGACGCCACGCTCAGTACAGCAGATGGACAATTTTTACATTAAGAAACATAGGGTTTAATATCCATTCATTTTGTTTCCACAAAACACAGCCTTGACCAAGGCAAAAACCTTGGCAAATAAATTCAAACCGGCAAATCCTCAAACAGGGATCGAACATAGAAAAGTGCATCTCTTTTTCCATGTAATTTCAGATTTTTAGATACAGTATGTTTAATTGGCTTGTTTTTCTAGCAGTCTCTGGCTGTTCCTTACAAGTAAATACCATTTTTGTACTACAGTGGTTGTTTTGTACATGTACTGTGTTACTGCCATGGTATTTTACTAATTCTAAGAACATCAGGGTAATAGATTTCTTGTTTTGTGCAAATAATAATAATGGTTTACTTAAAGTCCTAAAGTGTTATTTACTTGAGCGCATGTTTCTAGAGAACTGAAACAGGACAAAGGCCCAACAAATCTGCTTGTTAAATTCCAGTTGCATCACATATCATGCTTTCGGACACTATTTGAACTACCCTGTAAATTCCACAGTGTATAAATATTTTGATAATACATTGCCATGCTATATATAAAAGTATACCATTCTGCATAACTGCAGTAAATGATCAATCATTGTATAAAGAGCTTTATGAGGATTGCGGCTGCTTCATCGCTTGAACCTGACATTTCTTTCCACACCCCACATAGAGGCCTGCGGCCCAGCTTCATATTGGTGTGTTTGAAGCAAATTTCTTTTATGTGACATGAAGGCCCTGCTGCATGTCCCTCACTTTGATGAAATCTGGTCAGCAGGCAATGCGATGCACATCCTCTTTTTCCTGTGTGCTTAGAACGCCCCGCATCCGCTTCCGCTGTCTTCCTCCAGATTGATACCAGGCAGACTCCCCATGAAACAAAAGCTTCAATGTGACAATGTGTCATCCTCTGTGTTTATTTAGCAGAGCGATGGATGTCTGTAGGAAGATCTGAAGCGTATCACTTTCTACCTCCAGATGGATGATGGTTAATAATGAGACAATGTGCACGTCCAACATCAACAGCACTGTATCCCTCATCTGAGATTCCTCTCGTGTTTGTGAAGCCACCGGCTAGAAATAAAATGCCATACGGTTCTTATTTGGGCTCTTAAGAGCGAGTCCAAACGTTATTTTATTGTATTTGTGGTTCAAGTGCTGCATATCTTTCCGATGTTCTTCCATCTCTGTAAAACATTCCTTTCACGCTAGACTAAATTGACCATTGCTGTTATTTATCCGCATCAGCAAACTCTTCACTGATTCATAGCATTTCATATTAGCATGGCCTTGACCTTGCTGACAGAATGAAAATCTTTTCAAATATTTTGTGCAGTGTGTTCGGGAACACTGTAAACCACAAGTTTATTGCTTATTTTTCCTGAAATATGTCACTAAAGGCTAGACAAGAAAGTTACAGTCTGACTGTTTCCAGGCCTAATTTTGGGTGCTGTTTTATTGAAGATTTTTTTAAAAAGCTACCCTTCACTTTCCCACACACACTGGGGTTTGTAATACCTTGAATTAACTTGTTTTTTAAACAAGACATATAGCATAGACAGTAGGTTGTTTTGGGTAACTCAAGCTAAGTTAACTCGTCACTAAAGTAAAAAAAAAAAAAAAAAAAAAGTCCATACATATTCCCTTTTCAATGTAAATTACTGCCTTATTAACATCTCCTCAAAATAATCTTGAAGTATCATTGCTGTTCGCAGCAAAAAGGCAGAATGAGCTAGATGACAAAGCTTAGTGCAAGGGTTAAGCGATTTGAACAAACCTCCCCTGAATCTCTTTTGTGCTGTTGTTTGTTTGTAGCCTATATGCTGTTTTATAGTTATTAGCAGGTCATAAAGTGGAGGAAATACTATACAGTAGATCTAAAAACTGTAGATTTGTAGACATGCAAATGTCAAGGAACAGTTTATTTTTGACGAATCAATTCAAAGATTAAGTGATTCCCTCTTAACCCATAAAAACGATCGTTTGCCGCCATCTGCAGGCGTAAATATGTAATACAAGTCCTCACTGAACTAAACTTTAAAGGAATATTTTTGAAGAACATAATGAAAAGACCTGAGTCAGTGGAAAATTCGAATCAAAACCATGGCTAATTTTTGGTTATACGTTTTTTTTTTTTTTTTTTTTTGTAGTAAGATGATGGTTAATTTTCGTAGGGGAACTCTTTATCAGCAGGCCTTTCCAATAGCCTACTTGCATCGCATGTATTCAGAATAAACCTAAAAAAGTTGTTAAGTCTGATGTATTTCAAGCCTTAAAGTTGAAGTGAGTTTGTCTACCTTTAACAATAAAATACACATGAGGCAAACCACTGGAACAATTTAGTAATTATTATTTAAGCTGTGAGGTCAAAAGTCGAAATCCTGTTTTTCTTGTTAATTAAAAATAAAGACAGAAAGAAAGAAAGAAAGAAAGAAAGAAAGAAATGAAATACTGCGTCTTATTATGCGTTGCTGATTTAATAAATAAATGCAGATTTTAAGTTTTTAGAAATTCTATTGGAAATTAAAAAGTTTTTAAATATTAGACATTTAATTAGCATTTGCTGCCATCCAGTGGTTATTTAATATAAAGGATTTTTTTTGTATTCAAACTAAAATTTCCATGGCATTCTGTTTATTTCTGGGTACCCAATATTACCCAATAGACATTATTTAGGGTGATATTTAACATCAGCCACATGTGTTGTTCACAGTGCAGGTGTTTTGAAAGCATTCTACTACTCTCTCTTGTCTCTCCTGGCTTTAAGACTTTAACATCCCACCTCTTAAAGACATTTGGAGGAGAGAACCCGACGAGGAGAGAGTCTGAGCTTCTCAGATAATTGTGAGGTTGGCCTACATTCCAACTCGCTTGCTTGGTGTGGTACTGGGTCACTTCACACAAAGATAATCAATTCTACCGGCTCAGGCGGAGCAGGTTAAAGTCTTGTATATATTTTTTTTTACGACAGACAGAAAAGCCAGAAAACAGTTTTTTTTTTTTTTTTTTTATGCCCCATATACACTCACCTAAAGGACTAGGAACACCAGTTCAATTTCTCATTAATGCAATTATAATCAACCAATCACATGGCGGTTGCTTTTGGTCAAGACAATCTCCTGAACTCCAAACTGAATGTCAGAATGGGAAAGAAAGGTGATTTTAAGCAATTTTGAGCGTGGCATGGTTGTTGGTGCCAGACGGGCCGGTCTGAGTATTTCACAATCTGCTCAGTTACTGGGATTTTCACGCACAACCATTTCTAGGGTTTACAAAGAATGGTGTGAAAAGGGAAAAACATCCAGTATGTGGCAGTCCTGTGGGCCAAAATGACTTGTTGATGCTAGAGGTCAGAGGAGAATGGGACGACTGATTTAAGCTGATAGAAGAGCAACTTTAACTGAAATAATCACTCGTTACAACCGAGGTATGCAGCAAAGCATTTGTGAAGTCACAACACGCACAACCTTGAGGAGGATGGGCTACAACAGCAGAAGACCCCACTGGGTACCACTCATCTCCACTACAAATAGGAAAAAGAGGCTACAGTTTGCACAAGCTCACCAAAATTGGACAGTTGAAGACTGGAAAAATGTTGCCTGGTCTGATGAGTCTCGATTTCTGTTGAGACATTCAGATGGTAGAGTCAGAATTTGGCATAAACAGAATGAGAAGATGGATCCATCATGTCTTGTTACCACTAGGCTGGCTGGCTGCTGGTGGTGTAATGGTGTGGGGGATGTTTTCTTGGCACGCTTTAGGCCCCTTAATGCCAATTGGGCATCGTTTAAATGTCACTGCCTACCTGAGCATTGTTTCTGACCATGTCCGTCCCTTTATGACCACCATATACCCATCCTCTGATGTCTACTTCCAGCAGGATAATGCACCATGTCACAAAGCTGGAATCATTTCAAATTGGTTTCTTGAACATGACAATGAGTTCACTGTACTAAAATGGCCCCCACAGTCACCAGATCTCAACCCAATAGAGCATCTTTGGGATGTGGTGGAACGGGAGCTTCGTGCCCAAATCTCCATCAACTGCTAGATGCTATCCTATCAATATGGGCCAACATTTCTAAAGAATGCTTTCAGCACCTTGTTGAATCAATGTCACGTAGAAGTAAGGCAGTTCTGAAGGTGAAAGGGGGTCAAACACAGTATTAGTATGGTGTTCCTAATAGTCCTTTAGGTGACTGTATAGTCTTACAAAGAGCAACAAAAATGGCTCAATGTTGCAGTGACCACCTTATTTTATAGAGAATTTTAACAGTTAAACATCATGTGCAAATCAGACTCAGACCATGATTTGTCTGTGTATTTGTCCTTATATCAGAATTTCAGACAGTTGTGTGAATCTGATTAATTGATTAATGAAAATAAATACATTTAAAAAAAAAAAAAAAAAATCAACACAAAAGAATCAGGCGTTTGTAGCCAAGGAGACTTGGGGTGAATGCTAACATTTTCACATTAAATTTCAGTCTGTTTCATAAACACAGTTTTCAAATGACTTGGAATATATATTATAGGAGCAACTTTTATTGAAAGATACAGTCTCCTTTGTTATCACATGAGACATTTCTCCTTTTGTGCTCATGAATAGAAAGAATGACACATTTGGAATTGAAACTGTGAGCTTCAATTCTTCACCTGTCCATTGGTAGGCAGTAAAGCACATGGCTAATGAAGGGCAGTTTTTGTAGAACTGATGGAATAAACAAAAGAAAACTAGTGTAGAGAGTCTACTGCACTAACAAGGGTTTTTATTTTATTTTATTTTTTACTTTGTACTACCTTTTTTTTTGTAGTATCATTGTATGTTTTGAAATACATATAAATCTAGTACACATACTACCATATGGGGTTGTTAAGGTGTGTGTGTGTGTGTGTTTTCAGAGTTCACACTTATGCTCACCAAGGCTGCATTTATTTGATCAAAACAGTAATATTGTGAAATAATGTTACAATTTACAATACATGTTTTATATTTTAATACATTTTAAAGTCATTTCATTAATTCCTGAGATGCATTGTTGATTTTCCAGCATCATTACTGTTTTCAGTGTCACATGAAATCATTCTAATATGCTGATTTGCTGTGGAAATTGTTTGTGGAAATTGACTCATTTTTATGAATAGAACATTTAACAACATTTATTTGAAATAACAAACATACATGTCTTAACTAATAAACTCAATGCATCCTTATTAAATAAAATGATTGCTTTCTTTAAAATATATGTTTTATTTTATATTTCAAGGTATGAGCAGTGTGTACTTTTTGAGTGTAAAAACCCTGAGAGACACACTCAACCTGAGTTCAGTTCATTCAGAAGAGGAAATCATGTCATATTTTAATATTATTCAATAAAATCCTGAATTATATGTGGGGGTGTTTGAGGGCATTATACCAGGGAGACAGGTTATCATAAGAGAAAGGATGTGAGTTAGATGTAATTCTCAGCAATCTTGGAGAACGTTCTAGATTCCAGAACATTTTACTGTAGCCATGCTGAAGTGTGTGAGAGAGGAAGCTTCAAGCTTCATCTGAATAAATAAAGAAATAAAATAAAAACACAAGCCTTGATGGCTTCCCTTAAGGGGGGGGGGGGGGGGGTTGGGGGGTGAAATGCTCGTTTTCACTCAATATCCTGTTAATCTTGAGTACCTATAGAGTAGTACTGCATCCTTCATAACTCCAAAAAGTCTTTAGTTTAATTATATTCATAAGAGAAAGATAGTCTGTACCGATTTTTCCCGGAAAAACACGAGCGCCTGGAGGTGTGACGTGTGGGCAGAGCTAAAGAATCACGAGCACCAGTAGGCTTTTGCGTTGAGAGCGTTTGGAAGCTGTGACACCGTGAGGACAAAACCAACCAAAACAAACCATGGCTAACAGTCAGATTCAGCGTATATTTATGATCCAGAATCAGATCCAGAGGCTGAAATTTAACAAGAGCAGCATCAGCAACGACCTCTCTATGTGGTATGAACTGAAACTGTATATATTTGCTTAGCGGTTTTGGAAAATGACTAAGTTCCCTCTTTGTCGTCTTTTTTTTTTTTGTACAAGCTGTACATGTGGAAAGTGCAGTTTGATGACAACATCGCATGTTGTTAACTTGATGTGCTTACGCGCTGATAGCTAAGTTAACAACACAGAGATATTTGAAGCAGTTTTACTCACCGCCTGCGGTTCCAACACACGATCGTGACCCTTTTTCGTTGGGACTGCATTATCCTTAAGAAATAAACGATGTGCAAATCCGTCGTCAAACTGGGCCTTGTTTGTAAAACAAGCATCTTCCAAATGCAGGGAACAAACACAAACACTTGCACAACTCCGTTGATGCTCTGTAAAAATAAACTCCATCCACTGGTCCCTTAATGCTGTTTCTCTTTTGGTAATCTGTGCAGGGTTGTCTTGCCCTGGCAACCAAAAACACACTCCTTTTGTGACATTTCACGACGCTCTCGCTCTGATCAGTGAATGCCTGTTGTGCTCTCAGTGCTCTGCTATACGGGAGCGTGCGCTCTTCCGGCAGAAGTGCCTTAAGACCCATATAAGGAAATTCCGCTTCATCTAACGTCACACAGAGCCATCCTCGAAAAAAAACTTTCCGAAACTTGTGACAAACCGGAAGGAGTATTTTTGGAACAGTAATACTCCTTCAAACGTACAACTTAATTTTTTAAACTTTGTCCATGTTTAGCACGGGAATCCAACTCTTTAATAGTGTAAAAAACTCAGTATGCATGAAATAGCATTTCACCCCCCTTTAAGCAACATCTTATACCATACATCTCAAAACACTGCCCAGCCAGTGTAAAAATAGCTAGTCCTTATTTAAGAGAATCTGTATCATATTGAAATAAAGTCATTGCAGAGGAACATTGTTAAATGCACTCATAAAACTGCTTTTCATTAGCAACCTGCAAAAATCATTATGAAATGAAGCAAAGCATTACTTAATTTTTAATGCTGCTTAAATCCTCACTGAAAAACAATGCATGGACATTTGCAAATAATAAAGTACTAAAATAAAAAAGTCAGTTTAAACTAGGCAGAAACTGGATAAAGATTTTGAATAAAGGTTCAATCTCCTGGCAGTCGGATCATTTAGTTGATGGAGGAAACAAATGTGCTTTTGACACTTTGGTAAAAGTTGAATGTGTTGCACTGTGGGATGCCGTTTTCAAATGTAGTCACAGAAAAGTGCATAATCAGACTCAGAGGAGTCTTAAACCCATTAAGCGTGTTGGCATAAACTCTGTAAAGAAAGAAATTGCAATGCAAATACACTTTCAGTCAGATACTGTTACACACACCCATTTAAGGTCTAATCTGAAATCAGCTTGGTTCCATTAAGGAGGTTATAATCAATAAAAAAAAATCCATTACAACACAATATTCTTTATTTCAGGTGTGTTTTCTTATTATTTACAAAATTAAGGATACGGATGAGTGTGTATAATAACTCAGTAATGCATTTCATTTTACTCCCCAAATACTTATTGATCAACCTGGTGGAGTGCAACAGAACTAAGTCAATATTCCATATTCCAAAGCTACCCTGCATTTCTTATCTGACCAGTAAAAAAGAGAAAGTGTCAGGTGAAGTCAGAAACGCTCTGGTGCAGCGAGGATACCACAACTGCATTAACCTGCAACCATCCGTCCAGTTGTTTCACTGGAAACATTGACCTTTAAAGCTAGGGCACCAGGGGCGATTCTAGGATTTTTCAACTGGGGGGCACAAGAGGGGCCACGATTAATACAGAGGGGCCAATCTTGTGTTGTTTGAACTGTATATCCAAATCATTTCAAGAGTTCAGTAACCTTTAAAATCAGTAATAAACAGTGATACCCTATTATATTTTAATAGCAGTTATTCACTGCTCTAAATAAAAAAAAAATCAAATACAATTTGTATTAACTTTTCACTTTACAAAAGTGAAAGAAAAACTGTAATAAATAAAATAATCCAATGTATGAATAGTGTACAACTCACAAATAATAATAATATAATTTATTTATAATAGCCTTATATAATATATATATAATAGCCTTATTTATATAAATGCAGAATAACATTAATAATTCATAGAAATAAATACACAATTAATTAATTAATATAACTAATATAAATTTAATATAATTTCATAATGTTTTTGTTTATTATCCACATCCCATTCAATTTGCATAGCAGCAGTTGCAGTAAATTTGCATTGATGAATAAACAAAATCTACTTATGTCAAGGCTAATTAATCTTGAGCATATTGATTTAAAAATATCATATATCCATACTTTGTTAGAAAGCTACTTGTTCAAAAAGGTAGCTTTAATTTAACATGTAAAATATGTGGATCCTATAAAACAGTTTAGAATAGCTTAATTAGTCCAGTGTTGTTTTAGTATTAGTTATTTATTTTGCTATTTAATCATGCATTAAATAATTATGTATGATTTTTTTGAGAATGTTTCTGGGTGTCATCAAATGACGTTTTGTCAATAACTTCTGTGAAGGGAGGGAGAGAGAGCTTTGCAGGGGCAGACAGCAATCGCGGAGCACCATGGTGATTTAGAACGCCAACTGAATTTATTAGGAATCTACAGACGCAAATAGACTAAAGGTGTAAAAAAATAAAGACCTATATGTGTATTTTGGACTTTTTTTTTTTTCACCACAAGTCTGAAAGAAGACATGTTACTGAAGACAAACAGGCCAAAATCTCAAAATTGACCAGTAAAAAAACCGATGTTTTTGCATGTGTCCAGAGGTGGGTAGAGTACCCAAAAACTTTACTCAAGTAAAAGTAAAAGTAATTCTAGAAATATTTACTCAAGTAAAAGTAAAAGTACTAGTCTTGAATAGTTACTTGAGTAAGAGTAAAAGAGTATCGGATAAAAAAATCTACTCAAGTAGTTAGTTACTAGTTACTTTAGGTCATATATACGGAGCCTATTTTTATTTAGATATATAGATAAATGTATGTATGTATGTGTGCGTGTGTAAATGTATATATTTCATCAGCCTTTACTCCAATTTATTATAAAACCCTGTCTGTTTACTTAAGTAACAGATATAGGTTTCATGCCATAACATATTTTTAATACAACTGACTTTAACTTTCAATGTTAAATTCACATTTAATATAATGTGATATAAATATTGCTACTAATCTTTCATTGTTCAGAAAGAGAGCAAATAACATTTACATTATTAAAGATAATTTTCACTGACAGTCTAGATTGCAATCACTCTCAGAAACTCCCATTAAAATCACTGAAACTGTTAACACTGTGAAATCAATATCTTAATTATAGATTCGTACACACATCTGCACTTTG
This sequence comes from Carassius auratus, assembly GCF_003368295.1. Lineage (NCBI taxonomy): Eukaryota > Metazoa > Chordata > Actinopteri > Cypriniformes > Cyprinidae > Carassius > Carassius auratus. The sequence goes on along the minus strand of NC_039244.1, from coordinate 23,338,776 downwards.
TTGTTTCTGACGAGAGGATTCGCCAGAAAGAGGTATTCAGTCAGTGAGCGAGTGAAGGAAGCACCGGCATTTCAGCGATGACTCATCGGAACACCTCTGATTGGCCATTGCATTCAAAAGAATCGTGTGTGATTGGTTATAATGCGCAGCGCTGTAAAAACACGTCTATCTCTGGCTCAGCGCCAGGAAGCGATCACAGATCTGAATTTAGCAGCTGATGATATCACTTGCTGAACGTACTCGCACCGGTGTGATTGTATTAAAATTAATAAAATCTTAATCGGCTATTTTTTGTCTTTTGGAAGCTGCATTCAACTTGACTCCCCTCTGTTATAAGCCACACACGTACAACAAACTAATGTCACAGTGGTATCGTGTACTGTAATCGAATGTAGCCCAAGTTATTACCTGTTAAACAGTAGACAACACACGCGTTCATCTAATAAGGATCTCCATCGCAAGCATATAATAGCCTTTGCAGATTTGCTTTCAATTCAGTGCAGTTCCATAGCCACGTTTTCAACGCTGCTGATGATAAACGTTACAACTCTGAGTGAACCGCTTCAGACGCTCAGCGCGTTGCTTCAGGGAACTAAACGACTCCTTCAAACTGATTCATGAACCAATTCACTTGTTTGCCAATTGGTTTGATCAAGCCTTTGAACAGAATTGACTCAAAAGAATGAATCATTCGCGAATGGGCATCGCTCATTGCCCAGAGAAAAATAGACGGCGCGTTTGGAATAAACTGAAGCATTTATAACATTTATTGCATTAAGATAAAGTAACGAGAGGTGCGTCGCTCACAGTAACGAAGTAAAAGTACAGATTTTTCCCAAAAAATTTACTCAAGTAAGAGTATAAAGTACCCATTTTTAAATATACTCCGAAAAGTATTAGTTACCCCGAAAAATTACTCAAGTAAATGTAACGAAGTAAATGTTACTACCCACCTCTGCATGTGTCTCACCCATATAGACTTTAAAAAAAAAAGTCTTAAGTGTGGAGCGTTAGATAAACATTACACGATTTGTTTCGTCACCTCACTTGAGTGAAAAAAGTCGCTAATCGACTGCATGATTCAATAATGACTTTATTAGAATTGCTATTATAGTTTTTTTAAAACCATTGCTTTAAATTGCGTTGTTGCCTTTATCGGCTCGTTCGGCCGAAATCGTAACGCAGTAAACCCCTTTTAAATTCAGCATCAGAGGAGCATAGTAAATATAATGATTAGCATCTTGGTCTGCTCTAGGAGATAACATCGTCATCGAACCTGGTCTGTCTAACACCGAAAGACGTTAACGTTAGTACCAAACACTTCTTGCACTGCAACAACTCGCTAATCGAAAAACATCAGCTATTTAAAATAGGTGCTTTTTTTTTGGAAAACAGCAGCTCGCTATTCTTAGTCCTCGTTGAGAAGCATCGCGACTCAATCATGAGTTATTTACAAAACTGAAAGATTATAATTTGAATTTGTGAGTGACAGACAAGTAGAAATGTGGGGGCACACTGGGGGGCCAATCAGTTTTCAGGAGGGGCCAGTGCCCCCATGGCCCCTCCCCTGGCTACGCCACTGTAGGGCACACATATGTAAGCATATTATGCAGAACATAAAATATGCCTATACTATTTAAAGATATTATGAAAAAATAAAAATACTATGAAAACCCCAAATTAAGTGAAGTGAAGTTTGGCCAAGTGCAGTACACTGTCCCATACTGGGAATTAATGCTCTGCATTTAACCCATCCAAGTACACACACAGTAGTGAACACACACACACCGTGAACATACACACGCGCCTGTGGAGCAGATGGGGGTTTGGTGCCTTGCTCTAGTGTAAAGCGATACATTAAACATAACATTTTATTTATATTTTAGAAGTAATGTCAATGTAAGTAGTGTAGTGTTTAAAATGTATATTAATATATTTAAAAGTACAAAAAAAGTCATTTAAGACAGTACATGTATACGTCATATTTTACTTTTATATATACATGTAAAATGTATGTTTAATTTTTATATTTAAATATTGTGTAAAAAAAAAAAATGCAATATTTGAATGAACTTTACCTCTGCGACAAGATTTTTATATTACAGGCTCTGGAGGCAGGGAGCAATAGAACTGATTAGCCAGTAATAAAAAGGAAGATTTATTGTAAAGTAAATGATTCTTAACTTCACTGTAAAAAATTGTGCCGTTAAATAACAGTAATTTACTGGCAGCAGGGGTTCCAGTAAAGTACTGTTAATTTACAGCTCTCAACCATTAATTTATCACTCTTATTTTTTTTTACAGTATTTTACCGTAAATTCTACCATAGAAATTAACTCCACTCCCACTGCTTCAAACAGTTCGAGTTTAAAAACTAGCATTCCTACGATGTTAGTACTATGATCTTATTTCATTTGATTTCACTGAGAAGGAATAGTTCTTAATATAAAGATGCAAACACTTAATGTGCAGTAATAAAGTAACTAAATACATGACTTTTACTCAAATCACTGCAGCTCATTGTCAGCTATAGCACACATGTATGTGCTGAAATACTCAACACAGAGATCATCACTGTATCAGCGACTCCACATTTACTGCCTTTATATAAAGCAGCAGAAGACCAGAATTTGTAGCTCATCATTGACTGAAGCACGGGCTCTACTCTCCAGCACAATGGTGAACAACAAAACTACATTAAACTTACAGATCTCTCTTGTGCCAACACACATTAATACAGTCAAGTTCAGTATTTACTCTCATTATCAGTGTATGACTTTGCCTAATTTTTTTTCTATGGATGTTCACAAATATTTTAGTTAAATTAACTTATTTTTCATTTGGTAAATCTGACGTTTACATTTTACAGTATATTACTGTTTTTCCTTGACTTGACGGCAAAAAACTGTAGAAAAACACTTTTTTTTGCTGGCAACCATTAATTTACGGCAAGAAACAGTAGAAAAACAGTTATTTACTGGCAGCAGGGGTGCCAGTAAATAACTGTTTTTCTACAGTTTGTTTCCTGTAAATTAATTACAGTTTATTACCGTTAAATTATGTTACATGCTGTTTTTTCTTCATCTTAAATCTTTAACCCTTTAAATCCCACACCAAAATCCTCAGTTTTAAATGAACACTTATAATGTGTGCACACTACAGAGTGTTTGAGTAACACTAAATTAGTGAAGTTAATGAGATAATTCTGTGATTAATTGATGATTGAGCATTAGTGATAAACACCTGCAGAATCACTGAAGGAAAGAGAAACACAAGAACTACAAATTACTTCAACCACAGCCTTGTGTGTGAAATCAACTGAATAAAAGAATACATCAAATCTCTCAATCTGATTAAACAACTACTAAAACAGCTTTACCAGATTCACATTACTAACCAGACTGCCTTTATTTCTGTCAGATGTCTACAGAAGATCTTATTAAGAGTTAAATAGGTTTAGGTGTTTGTTTTTTTTCTTTCACTACCATGATGGAGATCAGTGTTCACTTTAGTTGGGCTCTTGAACGTGACTTTTCAACAACTAAGTTTTATATCTGTGTGTGTGTGTGTGTGTGTGCGTGCGTGCGTGCGTGCGTGCGTGCGTGTGTGCGTGCGTGTGCGTGCGTGTGTGTGTGTTAACAATGCGCCTTTGGATATCAAAACAAATGTCCACAGAAGAAAAAAAAAAATCTGGTATTGTTGTTTATAGATTGACAAGAACAAACACTATTATCTCTGAACTAATCCAGTGTCTCTTCTCTTACTGATACTATAGCATAAGAAGATACACTATTGAGCCATAAGTCATGAAAGACTGTTAAGGAAATTTCACTCATAATAAAATAAAAAAAAACTTTTGCTGAAATTTAGACAGAAACATCAAGAATCAGCGTATGAATCACAACAATGGTGACAATCCACAAAATCAATGAACAGATCAGTTCTGAACATCACAACACATGCTACTAAACTTAAAACAAATGCAAAATGATAAGCACATAATAATTCAAGAAAATAAGTGAACAATTCAGGGGCATATTTTATTCATGCTGCAATGCATGCTGGGAATCATGGATGAGTTTTATCCTGTGCTGGTATCCAGCATGCATTGCATCATGAACCTTTTGATTGTCACCATTGTTGAGATTCACATGCTGATTGTTGATTTCTCTCTTTGAGTGTTGTGGGGACTGCTGCCCGAAATACTTTTTAACTAAAACTAGTTGTTAAATCCATAAATACTGGTTATCATACTACTTTTCAATCTTACAAAACTGAAGAAACAAAAATAATTGTGTTATTCACTCAACACCAAACTAATATTTGATTACTATAGCAACACTTTAAGTCAGTCTAGTAGATCATGCCTGACAGAAACAGCCATAATTACTTGACTATCAAAGTTAATACTGCTGTAACAAATGTATCATAAAGATACAAATACAGCAAAGAAACAAAATTCAAAAGACAAGGGTCAGTAGCCCAACTAAAGGAAACACTGATCTCCACAATGGTGATGTCAAACGAAACAGTAACATTATCATCTAAATCTCTGTAATTCTCAGTAAGATCTTTCGATCTCTGATCTGATAGAAATAAAGTCAGTCTGGTTAGTAATGAGTGAAGTTGGTAAAGCTGTTTGTTGATTGTTTAAAGCTGTGGCTGAAGTCAGTTGTAGTTCATGTAGTTCAATTCACTTATTAGTGTTCATTCTCTATGTCAGGTGGACTATATTAGTAAACTCATGTAAGGAATAGTGAATGAGGGTGTAGGGTTTGATTTGAAACACAGCCGCTGAGTGTCGCCTTTGAACGTTGTTAATTTACGATATATAGCAGCAGGCTACCTTCTCGAAAATGATGAATATTACCCAGAATGCACCGTTTTAATGAAAAACAGTATGTTACTGTCAAAATTTGGCCGTTTTTTTACAGCGATTTTTAACAGTGTTGTCATGGTGACATACTGTGTGAATTAATAAAGATGGACAGTGTCTTCTAGGAACATGCTAATCATTTCTTTCAGATACCAATCATCAGTAGACTTCATTGCTCCAGACAAAATCTGTGGCCAACCGAAAGCAAGATGTGAAAATGAGAGGCAAATGATGTATTTACATCTGACTGGCATAAACAAATTACACTCTGAGGGCGATGAGTTCAGGGACAGGTAGTCATATCAGCAGTCACTGAAGCAAATTGTGTTTTGGCTGAATATTCGCCGGCACAGATATGGATTACGACAGGTTATTCGTGATGCTAAACGTCCCTTAGGACAAAGTGTTTGCTGATATATTTCAATAAGGAGACAAGGATGTTCTACATTTGTGTCTGCGATGGGGCCTCTCCAGCATGTCTGCGGTTTCGATTTGCATTCCCTAATGCTGCTGTTTGCTTTCCGGATTCCTGGAACACAAACCCACCTCCACCTCCCACCACTGTCAGCCGACAGGCCACGGATCACTCCCTCTCTCAGACTGAACCCCTTGTCCCCCACACACACATACATACATTTTGATTGGCCCATCCATCAGGTCTCCAACACGCACTGAATCCAGGGACTGTGGGGAAAATGAAAAATCATTGACTGGGAAATTGGCAAGTAACAGGACCTCACTGCAGTTTAACAAGATCTCAACACAATTTGATAGTGAGTCAGAGTCTATGGGGTGGGGGCTTTGAGGGGGTGTTAATCGAGTCTGTCTTTGTGGCCCTGTTTCAAATATCAAATTAAGTATGAAAATGAGCAGATGGCTTTAAAATATTAAGAAGATTAAAACAAAGAGTGTAATGACTGACTAAAAGTTGATTCTCCGCTGCATGTATAAAATGATGCAATCATACAATGCTTATTATCGGTGCATGCAATTTGTAACAAGAATGAAAGCATCAGAACAATGGAACGTTCCTTCCTGTTATTTTACAAATGACATATACTGTTGTTATGACGGTGCAACAGTATTGCAGAAAATATAATACCTATTTTTTTTTTATAAAGTTCTGGGTGGTTGTTATGGTGTCCAGGGTGGTTGCCAGGGTGTTATGGGAGGTTGCTAAGACTTTGTTAAAGGACATAAGGACATAACCTTTTTGCTGAAAAGTAATAGCACATCTCTCCTCAACAAGCCTCATGATTTTAGACATCATGCATGCCTACAAATGATACAGGAATAGTCAAATGCATACACGGTTTGTTGAAATCTTTAACCCTTGATATGAGGAATAGCAAAAGTTATGTGTGCCTTTATGCCACAACTAAAAGACATATTCAAACCAGGAAAAAAAAACTTATTATGGAGATTTTATGAAGACAAAATATTTTGAATGGCCAGTTATATCTCTCGAACCAGCAGTGCAAAATCTAAAGAGACAAAACTCTGGCTGGTCAAAAAAACATTCATGGAGGCAGCAGAATTTTCTTTGAATTGCTAATCAGCAACCGGCTTGGACAGTGTCCCAGTTCTTTGTTCTCCTTTGATTGGTGGACCCACAGGGTCATGTGCATCGGTAAGACTTTCAGTATCTCTGAAAAATAGGAACATTTTTATTAGCAAAGCGGTTAATATCAGGCTGTTGCAGAGGGACCCTCAATGCAATTAGTTTCTGCTGTCAAAAAGTCACTTTGGAAAAGGTGTCTGCAAAATGACATGTAACCAACCCTTACGAAAGGAAAATATATTTACCAATACATTTCTTAAAATATATTGTCATATATTGTAATATATTATTTTCCCTTTTTATTTTCTAATATTTTATATATTTGAATACATTTAATAATATATTGATGATAAATATATTATATAATATATTGAAAAATATACAAATGATTGCCGCTTTCAATATATTGCAATATATTGGAAAAAATAATATATATAAGAATATATGCCTAATATATTACATGATATTTTCCAATTTACTGCAATATATTTTTGTTTCATAAGGGAAGCTACTAAAAGTTATCTATGTGTTTCAGCTGTGAATCTCACATTGAAATGTGTAGGTCAAAATGACAACATTTTAATTTTAGAAACAGCATAATTGACGATGATTGCATGTTTTGTTGTTTAGTTGACTTCAGGCTAATTTATATTTACGGAGTGAGCAAGCTAGTTTACATAAAAAAAAATTAATAGACAAATGAAAAATACATGATGATTTAACATTTACAGCTGCTTACAGCTGAATTGAATTCATTTCAAGTTGAATGGTAACAACTTTATTTTGATTTTCCCCAACAGTCATTCTACTGACTATAAGTGACTTTGCAACGTCAACTACTTACCCTAATTATATCTAGTACTCTAATTAGAGTTAGTTGACATGTAGTTTCAAAGTTACTTATAGGCCTATTTCGAAGAATGTTTAAACTGGACATTTGGAATAAAGTGTCTCCATAGTGATTCTGATGTTTTCCTGTTTCTCTGTGAAGCTGATTTGTATAAAGTAGTACCCTAAAAATAAAGCTGACTTGATTTCAGACATTGTTCAAAAGTACACCCTTTTTTTCATACGATGCTTCTGAAGTATCATCCACAGAGAGTTGACAACCTTGTGCTGCATCACCCTCTGCGAAGTAAAATAAGTGTGCTTTGGTTTGTTTGAGAGAAAAAAGTTCAGCTTCTTCCACTGAATAAATGACCCTTTATAGAACGGTGCAGAATTTGTTAAATGCAGCAGGCTATGAACACATCCGCCGGTGGTCTGCCCTGGAGGTTTGTTTCAGGCTTACAGTAAAGATAAAAGCAACATTTCCATATGCCTAGTAGTCAAGCATTTCTTAAAAAGCAAAACTTTTTGGGCGGGAATGTCTGAAATCACTGTCAGAATCTGTCACTGGTATCTTCATAGATCAATATTTCATTTCATCACAACAGAATCAAGTCTGATACCCATGTGCCCACTGGAAGTTTTCGAAAATGACATCTAGTGTCAAGCGCTGACATTTAGTGGCTCAATCCTGTCCTCGAGCGCTTTTGCATGCTGTCATGGAGATAACGGGAAGATTATGGGATGGCTGAGAGGTGAGTGTATGATGTGAAGCTAGAGCTGTTTTTCTGTGTGAGCAAGGAGCCAGTCAACAGTAAAGGTCTCAGCAAAAATCAGAAGGTCAATGCACATGCTATCCGCCTGGCTGTCTATTCTGTGTATGTGTTACTGGCTTATTTAGTGTGCTACGCTCCGCATATGTGTTTTCCACAACATCAACATGAAAACACTTAATATTTCATTTGTGTATATAGTAGGCCTGTATGTGTGTATTTTTCTATGTAGCCTACTATAGCTGTATTGTATCATTCATCTATACATTTTGTAGCGTCACCATTGTTAGAATATATGCCGCGATTGACCAATCAGATTTTTTTTTTTACTTTTTATTTATTATTATTTATTTATTTTTTAGAATATGCTGTTAAATTTGAATTGCGGTCATATGTAGAAAGATACATTTCTGTTATATGGATTTAATTTCAGCATCTACCAATAGGGTCAACTGTTCCGTGATTACCAACCAGTTTCGGCAAATATTCTGTTATTTTGAAAATATGGCTTTATTCTGTCAGGTACTGACTACTTTATAGGCCAATCGAAGCATACGTGGCAGCAATGGAGAAGTGGGTGTGTTCTATGCAGAGATGCTAGAGAACTGCATTTATGTACATGCATGAATTCATTATTTGAAATAATTGTAGAAAGTCAGTTATAGGGCATTTAATTCTCTGAATCAATGGTTGGAAGAAACATAATTTTTTTACTTGCTTGAGGATGTAAATGGATTTACCCCACCTTTCAGACAACATCTCTAACTTGATGACAACAGTTTGAAAGACTTGGTACATACTTTACATTATTTCACAGAGCTTTTCAATGCAGTTACGTTAAGTGAATGTGGTGCATCGAATAAGCATTTGCTTATGCATGGTACCAATGGGCTTATGATTCTTATTGTTTTTGATAACTGTGTAGGCCTAAGTATATGATGTGTTTGATGTGAAGAGTGTTTATGGTGTAGTTTTGAAGAGAATTTTGAGTAACAGATGTTTGTGCTGTTATTAGTTATTTATGTGGAAGTAAAAAATAATGGGCATGTTTGAAATATATGAAATTATTTTAATAGCTGATACTAAATAATGTCATTTAAAACAGTAAGTGTATATTGGTATATTGTAATGCTAGCTAGAAAATCTAGTTCTGTTCTTCTAAAACACTCCACTTGTCGGCTGTTATGTTGGGAAACAAAACCACTCAGGGTTAATCAACAGTGATAAGTCATAATTTCTCTTATGATTTAATTTTAGCTTCATTTGCTCTTATCAACTCATCTGGAATAAATCTGGAGTTCTTCATTTAAATTCTTCAGTACAGAGAGTTTAGTTTCAGTCGTCCAGTATACAAGACCTGGGACTACAGGTTTCTGAATATTCACTTAATTGGATTTCAAATGTAATAGTTTAGCAAGCCTAGCCTTACTTAGAAAAACCCAGGCTTATAGGCTCGATTCTTTAAGTCAATTCTAGTATCTTTTTTGTTCAGGGTCTCCCTCAATCTCTCTCTCGCCAGTCCCTCATTTCCAAGTGCTGGCAGCTCCGCTCTTCAGCCTAATGACACTGTTATTGAGTGTAACCCAGATAGCCGTGGCATGATAATGGAATAGCTCCGTGCTGCCGGAGCAATCCTGTGCTGAAATGATTTGTTTGTCTAAATGCTCATCCTTCTTCTCGTGCCATGTGAATGAGACAGTCTGCTCTTGTGGCATGGCAGTGCTTGGCCTATTCTCTCTAGATCACACTTATCTGACATGCTACAGGAGATGAACTGTTACCAACAGTACTGAAAGTATGGATCATATCAGATCAAATTCTGGTTTTACTTGAATTTCAGATTCAGGCCTTTTATAGTCCAAGATGGTCTGTCATTTGGACATTTCATTGAGGTCCTATTTTGGCTTGGTAGATATTGGTCAAGCCTAGTAGGATTTGGACTAGCCAAAAACCAGCCAAACTGCCTTTTTCTAAAAACCTGCTTTCTAGAGGAACTCTCCACTGTAGCTCTTAGTTTAGAACCAATGATAGTTCACAGACATCAAAGCTGACACTACAAATCTGACATCTTGATGCAAAGCAAATTATAACATGCACAAGAACCAATGCAATCTGAGCGCTACAGAGGAGACTTCCTCTTAAATATAGGGAGAGCGTGCATCTTTGTGATGAAACTACTTTAAGATAATGTGACACTTTGAACATGAACTTCAAGTTTGTCTGCATTACGCTGTCAGACTGCAGAAATGTCACAGGAAAGGTTTGTCTTTGTAGCACCAGCGAGCTGGCTGATTGGTATTATGGGACTATTGTAATATTTGTACTGATAATCTTGGTAGCTGATATGTGATAATGCCACATATACCAGTCATAACACACTGGAGACAGAACGAGGGAGATGTTTTATGTATAATGTCAATGTGAACTTTATGAAAGCATCTCCCTGTCCACAATTAATCGGTAAATGTTATTCCAAAGAAAAAATGTCTTCATAATTTACGCATTTGGAAGACACTTTTATCCAAAGCTTATCTAGGCTATATATTAAATTACATAGCTACTTGAGTACATTTGAGCTATTCGTTTTGCCTTTGGTAATCAAACTTATGATTTTGGTGTTGCTGTAGCATTCTAAATCCAATTATTTACCAATCACAAAGTCGAAAACGTTTAGTTGGGTTTCTGCTTCAGGTCTGTGACTTTGCTATAAGAGAAATGGAGGCATACTTTCATTATTGTGTCGGCAGATAAGAGCGTGATTTAATGGCTTGAGTCTTGCCCTCAGACATGTGCAGTGCTGCTCCATCTCCCGCTCCATCTTTATCAGTCAGAGCTCAGCTGCTCTCACAAGACTGCCAGCTCAGAGAGGTAAAGTTCAAATGCTTTTCTGGAAGAGATTAGGGAAACATCTTTATGTGTCATGGAGATGTGATAAAGCTTTGCTTTGCGCTTTGCTCTCTGGCAGCCATAGGTACACTCCTGTGATGCCGCAGTGGGCGAGTCTGGAGATTTTAAGGGATCTGAAAAATAAATGACTCTAGCTTTTCTCTGCGATGTCATTGGGGAAAGTTTTTATCTAAGGTGCTGTGTGCGACTCCACAACCGTCAGAAGAAAAGAAAGAATGTTGAATTGATGTTACTGCTATCTCTAGAACATCAGTCTCTCTCAAGGGAAAAAAAAACTTTGGAAAGTTGACTAGAAAGTAGTAAGAAATGGTTTTGGGAATCATTTCTTTTTCAAATGAATACAGCAGAACCGGCAGTTAGGTGAATCTGAAGAAGTTCCCCATGTCAGTCCCTTACCTCTTTAGTCATTTTTTATCAGGTAGTGATTTGGAGTTTTGTATTTTTCTGTTTTTCACAATGAAGTTGACTAAAGGTAATGTAACAATAAGTCATTTTTTCTTGAATAAAAAGTTTTACACAACCATTTATCCCCAGTGTCACAGATTAAACAAGCTGTTATTGCTCATAACTTTTAGGACTTAATAATTACATGATACCGTATGTAAATATTTAGGGCTAGCAAAATTGGTAGCCCAATGTCCCGGGGCTATTGTGTCTTCCAGTTGACCTGCCAAAATATATTACTGTACTGCCCGATGGCCCAACTTAAATAGTGAAAGACAAAACAAATCATTCCTTGATTCGTGTTCTTCATTCACTTCTTGACTTGTTATTTGTAAGAAAAATTAAATCACAGACATTTTAGATTATGCTGATGTCCGCAGCTCAGCTCAGCTGATTCTTTTGTCAAAAAACGTCTCTTTTAAAATTGATGGTTGTTATGGTACTGACGGTCAGTAGTGTCACCAGCTAATTATAGAAGCCCATCCAAACAGACAACCATTCCCCCCCAAAAGTTATTTGGCTCATTTGGGGTGAAGGAAACACCAATTAACCCTGAAAATGGTTAACGACCTTAATTATAAATGTTTTATGTGTTTAATTTTAGAAAATTCATTATTCATTGTGGCTCTGATAAATGGCTCCCCTTTTCCTCAGAGTTAATAGTATGAAGATAGCAAAAGACTTGCAATACACTGGCCAACATTCAACATTTAAAATAGCTTCAATAAAGTCTGTGTAACAATATTCAAATCTCCATATACATCGGGAAGAAGGAGGCGGGAACCGGCGCACAATCAAAATAAAATTTTAATAATCAGAAATAAACACAAACGGCGCACCAGCCCCTCGCGGACGACTGGTGCGCGCAAATAAAAACCAAAACATAAAATAGTGTCCAGGCCTGGTCCTCTCTCGTCCTTCACGGTCGTCGCTCCAGTTTTATATCCTTCCATCTCCTACGTGGAACTCGATACTGGCGGTGGGGCTCAGGTGTAGCTCATCTCCAATCACTACACCTGGCCTCACTCCTCGTTCCCACGCCTCTCGGCCCCGCCCCACTCGCCACATACCCCCATCGCCCCTCGCAGGCCGGGGGGTACCCTCGAGACTGCGCTCCACCCCCCCCCCCTTCCCTCCGGGGGGGACCGCTCACGGGAACCTGCAGGAACCTGGGGGTAGGACAGACGAGGCGAGAGAAAAGGAGATGGAAGGAGGAGCGACAAGGACGAGAGAGGGGAGAGAGAAAAAAAAAAAATCCGGTTCCCAGACGCACTGCTGCTCGGCCCTCCACCAGCTGGGTGATCTCCTCCGCGGTGCCTGGCGGTGGCACTGGACGGCCCTCGGCGGACGGCGCGACACTCCTCCGCCGCCCGATGGACGGCGACGGCTCCTCCGGTTTTGGGCAGCGGCAGGAGTCCCCCGTTCCCTGCCCCTCCGGATTCCGTCACGGAGGCGGCAGGCTCCGGCCCCCTGGCGAACGGCGCCGACTCCTCCGCTCCCTCACGGACGGCAGCCGCCCCTCCATATCGTGGGCGGCCAGCAGCGAGCTCGCCCGTCCCCGGCAACTCGCTCCAGCCCACCGCCTCGAGCGTCCATGGCGGCACATACCTCGCCAGCTCGAGGGCACCGCGGATTCACCACAGCGGCGAGGGATCTTCAGCAGCGCGTCCCTCCTTCTCCCGGGTTTCGGCACCACTGTAACAATATTCAAATCTCCATATACATCGGGAAGAAGGAGGCGGGAACCGGCGCACAATCAAAATACAATTTTAATAATCAGAAATAAACACAAATGGCGCACCAGCCCCTCGCGGACGACTGGTGCGCGCAAATAAAAACCAAAACATAAAATAGTGTCCAGGCCTGGTCCTCTCTCGTCCTTCACGGTCGTCGCTCCAGTTTTATATCCTTCCATCTCCTACGTGGGACTCGATACCGACGGTGGGGCTCAGGTGTAGCTCATCTCCAATCACTACACCTGGCCTCACTCCTCGTTCCCACGCCTCTCGGCCCCGCCCCACTCGCCACAGTCTGTTATGCACTCCAATTTCCCTTGAGCATATATCTGATATGAGTTTGCATCTGAATGTCAGCATTCAGGAAACAGTTGTTTATGTGTCTCTCAAGCTCATCAGTGTGTGTTCACTCTTTCCATAATGAAATAAAACTCCCAGCAGGACCTGGAGGTTGTGCTGTACATGCTGTCGTATTAGCTGTTAGAGATCTGGCTGATCATCCTCTCGGCGATGGATGATGTTGTGTTTATGAGTAAAGGTCAGAGGTTGACTACCTCCTGCCACCTGCACACCTTCTGCCTCAGAGTCTCAAACAGAGCTGACACTTATTAATCCAACAGAATTCAATAAACAAAGATGACAAGCAGGGCCTGTGTTTTAATTATGAAAGCTTCAGGGCCTCACTAACTCACGTGCAGATACACATGCTATGTTATAATATTCCTTTTTCTAAACTTGCTCATTTTGAGTACCTCAGTTTGTGCAAACTATTGTACCATACCAAACAAAAATGTTAATATATGACATCTTGCTAATTGGAACTTACAAAATGGACAGAAGTTCAGGCAAAGCCAATGTCATTTTCATATTACTGAGATACTATTATAGTTTTTATTAAAAAACTATGTAGTTATTTATTAAACGCTTTGCATGCAGATTTGATCCCGGTCCACACAGATGCACAAAAACAGCTAAAACACTGTATTATGCATGCTAGGCACAAAATGCTAGGCCAGTAGTTGGCATTGTCACTGTGTTAAGAAACACTGTATGTACTTAATTATAGACTTAATTATAGACTTAAAATTTAACACAAATATGCATAATGTTTCACAAATTCACTTTTTTGTAGTTTACAAAACCGCTTTGAAACCCGGCACGTCCTGATTTTGCCAAGTCCGATGTGTTCCTAGGTCAACATATTTTGTTGACCCTGGAACAACATTTTACTCCAAAAATATATTCTTAACCATATCCCTACACCTAAACCTAACCTTAACCATGAGTAATCCCTAAAATCAGAGGAAATGATAGATGAATGACACTGATGTACAAGCACCAAACACTGATTTTAAGCATAAACTTCACAAAATCTATAAACTGGTTCTTCAAATCTGATTGGTTAATCACAATGTTGTTCCAGGGTCAACAATGATGTTGTCCCAGGAACATGTCTCACTTGGTAAAATCAGGTTAGGCTTGAAACCCGTATTCAAAAGTTTGCGTTTTCATGCCAAATCACTGTTGTCCTGTAAAGGAATGATCAAAACTCATACATTCTTAATTTTTTTTTTTTTTTTTTTTTTTTTACTTTTTAGTTGAAAACAGCGCTATGTAAATGTCCCCTAAAATAACCCTGGTCAAGTCTTGTTTTATGATCAAAACACATTATTAGTATTCTTGATCTTTTTAATTGTAAAATTAAGTCTACAGTACCACATTTCTTTCAACTTTAGGGGCCAGTTATGAAGATATTTGTACCCTGAGGAGACCCTAATGCAAGAAGTACAATAGTCTATGTATCTGAGCATGGCCTCATGATCTTTGGAGACTTGTGTGTGTGTATATATTTAGAGAGAGCAGGACCAATCCGGCTCTCTGTTTTCCCTTGCTGAGTAAGTTTTAAATTGTTAACTGCACCATCTAATGTATTTGAGGTGGATCAGCCCAAACAGTGTCCAAAAATCTCCTGTGTACCAACTGCTTTCATCTACAATGCAACTTGACAAAATTGTTTAGAATCCACACAGAGCAACTCCCAGCTGGTTAAAAGAAATGGTTGAAGGGCCATTTGTATGATTCAGTGACCTGAGAAACCACAGTCCTGCTCGCGGTGACCTACTTTAATAACCGAGAGCCAACTCACAGCAGTTTGATCAACCTTAGTTCACCCCAGAAATCAAAATTAAGTCATTATTTGTTCAACCATATGCTTTTACAAACCTATGTCTTTTCAAACCTGATGTTTTGCTGAATGTTCTTGCTTCTCTATTCAGTTTTTATTTATTTATTTGTTTTTATTTTAATATATTTAATGCCTTTAATATGTAAAATATTTCCCTATTTATTTATCCTATTTATTAATATTATTTATCTTATTTATACTTAAATAGTATTTATATTTATAATATTTACCTTATTTATATGTATATTTGATTTTATAATAATATTAGTATTTTTATTGATTTATTTATTCATATATATATATATATATATATATATATATATATATATATATATATATATATATATATATATATATATATATATATATAAATATTAGTCTTATACTTAAAATAATATTTGCTTATATTTACAATATTTACCTTTATTTATAATATATAATATAATATATTTGTTATTTATTTATACTAATTTTAGTCTTTATTTATTTATTAGTTTATTTGATTGTCCGGACTAAATGCAGTTCATTTAAGCATGACTAAATTCTGAAACATGGAGGTGACTTTCTTTTCTCTCCATTATTGTGTTTCTCTCTTCTCCTTCGCCCTCATTCAACACCTGTATCAATAAAGCCCAAACAAAACCCAGATTGATTTGAGCAGAATTTGTTTACCCTCCTCTGAGTATTTGTTTCTTCTTTGTCCAGTGCTCTGTGAGCTGGGCCGTGTTTTGTGTGTTTTATGTATCTTTATTGCAGGAAAATGACCAGAATGCAAATGTGTAACAGAAGGAACACGTTCAAACTCAAGTGTGTTTCCTAGTCTCACTCACTTGTGTGTTTCCAGAGCACAAGCAGACAGGGATTGATTGGTCAAGGCTGCAGTTTCTCTCTAGAGAGAGGTCAGAGGTTGGATTAAGTGTGTTGCAAGTAGACATGACAAATCCACACCATCGTAAATCCACAGAAGAGTACACACACACTCACTGAAACCAGGAGGCAGAGAGACACCATTAAAAATGATGAATGGGCTCAGAAAGCAGCAGAAGCAGATGACAGTAGCAGTGGCACAAAGTGCTGTGTTTTGGGTAAAACTCTGTCCTAGTTCTGTACCTGACACATACACACTCAATCTAGAGCGATTCTGAAGTCTTCACTGCTCTTGTTTCAATCTAGTTCTAATCTCCTGGTCTGTTTTTTTTTTCTTTCTTTTTTAATATTGGTTCAGTGTTTCTAGAACATTAAGATTGAATCAAGGTTTAAAAGCTGAAGTTTGTTTAGAATTCTGTTTATATTTTGCGAGGCGAACTTGCTGAAATCTAAACCTTTTCTGACATCAAACAGAAGCTATGTTTCCGTTCGGCTATTTTTATGCAAATTTTGGGGTATCACATAAAAAATGTGGGATGGAAAGACCATGATGTGAATAAATTAAAAAAATGCGCCCAAAAAATTATGCGCTCAATTGAGTATATTTTTAATCTGATAGAATACATGCTAATAAACTAACTGTCCAAGGAATGTCATATCCCACTTCTGGGTGTTCCCTGCTGTGTCATCAGAGGTTCTGTCATTATACTTTTATTAACTAGCTTGTAAAGTTTCAAGCACACATTCACATTGTTTTAGCATTGACCATTATGCTTTCCTCATTGCCTGCCTTCCAAAGGTTTCTGTACTCTTGCAGTATAGAATTTTGTGAGATGATGAGCAGGTGGTTTCATGTGGCAATGCATTTCAACTTATTCATCTAAATAATTCTGCTCTCTTGGATGTTGCATTAACTTCTTTAAAGTATCTGTTAGTTTTGGTTAATGATTCATTTTGATACGGTGGCCTTATAGTTGCATTTTGAGTTTTAATTAATGATGTGCATGGATCCTGCTTCTGTTTATATGCAGTTCGAGCACGAATCGTCTGTTTGAATCTCTGCTTCTGCCCTTGAAGTTTCCCCGGGGGAGAAATCTCAAGGTGTTTAGAGCTCTGTTTGAGTTTATACTGTCTTTCTGTGAAAAATCATTACTCTGTATAATTCTCACAATTACCAAGTTACCCAGCATAACCTTGCATTTTAGCTTCAATTAGAGGTAGAAGAACACCACAGCTTTAATATCCAAGGTTAAGTGTTGGTTTTGGATACAACTTTTATTACAAACCTCATTTGTTTTCTTGAAAGGCTGGACTCATTGGTGCATTTACACGGAATACCTGAATGATCTTTGCAGAAATAAACATTATACGGAAGTGATACTCTGTGGAAAACTTTATTCCACAATACAGTGTTTTCGACTTGACCTTCCATTTCCAGTGTGTTGAACTGGATGATATTTTAGTCATGTATATGATGGAAATAGCCCTATGCAATATTCAGAATTCAGCCCATCTCTTTCTAGACTCATTATTTGATTGCACTCCCAATTACAATTGCTTTAAGAAAAATGATTAGTTATGATTTGAGTTTTTACCTCCAGGCATATCACATAGTTAGTGAATTTATATGATACTTTTCTTAATGTGTAAGTTGTATTCTAAGTATTCCTCCCCCATCCTAGTCATTACCTAGGGTAAATGCTTTCGGCAGACTGTAGGTTCCCAGCACATGCTGTGTTGGTCCCTCTTGTGAATATTTTCAGCCTTGAATTGTGTTTCTGGGCCAGTGCTGGTGTTTCAGCTCGTTCAGGCTGTAACTGTAATTTGCAAGGCGTAATCAATAGTCTGTCAGCATACAGCGGCCTTTTACCACGTACTGCTGTTGTTGGAGTGGAGAAAACGGCATGCTGGGTCTTTCTAATGTAATACTGTTGTGTGACGGTCATGTTGGTGTAGCCCGGTCTGGCTGCGGGACTCGACGAGATTATTGAAGCGTGATTACATTTCTTCTCCAGTATTGGAACCAAGGAGCGATATGAGCCAGTGTGTGGAAGAGAGAGAGAAACGAGTGGACACTCTTTGAGTGTTATCAGGTGCAGGATGGCCAATGCCAAATCAGGCTGATGGGAAGCAGATGAGGAGATGAACTGGAAAAGAGCGAGGCAGGTGGAAACTGTAGGACCAGTCTGTAAACCCCACTCTGATGTCTGTCCCTTAGGGAAGACTCTTTGTCTATAGACCATCTGTTTTAGCACACCTTTGAGAGAGGGCCATTAAACACAAAGAAAAGAAAGCACTGCTGGTAGATTACACGTAGATTAGATCCACTATGTTCTGAACAATATTCTGTATTCAATTCAGGACACAGTCTTAGTGTGAGTATACTATAAACTGACTGCTATTAAAACACAACCAATTATATTATAATTTATATTGAAATACTGTTTAAATGGTGTTTTAAACTGTGACCTCATCAGACTATTATCTAACTATTTATTCAAGTACCAAAATGTTCTAAAATCTCAGGTCGACAGTGGGTGGAGTCAGCCTACACCACCTTTCAGAGGTTTTTGGTCAGTATTTGAAATTTGATAAAAGTCTCTTATGCTCACCAAGGCTGCACTTATTTGACCAGAAATATAAACACAGTAATAATGTTAAATATCATTACAGTTTAAAATAACTGTTTTCTCTATTAATATATTTTTGTAATTTATTCCTGTGACGACAAAGCAAAATTTTCTGCATTATTATTGTGTCACACGATTCTTCAGAAATCATTGTAATATACTTATTTTCTGCTCAAGCAACATGTATTATTATTATTATTATTATTATTATCAATTTTAAAAACAGTTATGCTGCCTAATATTTGGAAGCTGTGATACTTTTTTTTTTAATGAATATAAAGTTAAAAAGAGCAGTATTTATTTAAAATGTAAATATTTTGTTACATTAAAGGAAAAGTTCACATTCAGTTGCATGGTCCACAATGACATAATTTTATTTATTTATTTTATTTATTTATTTTTTTACATTGGTGTGCATTTATTCATGGATATTTATACAATAGCAACATAATATATCTGCCCCAAGGTAAGCTAATTTCTTTACTGTCAGTTTTTTTCTCTTCCAATTTTTCCACCTTGGGGAAATGCAAAACCCTTGTATATGCAAAATGTAAAGATGAATATTTCAAGAAAGTAGTATCCTGTTATTATATGACCTCGGTATATGCAGCCAGTTTGCATGTTGTCTACCAATTTTAAGTGTCTGAACTTTTGGCATTTACTATCAGAATACTGTAGATGTGTTAAAATCATAATTCGGGTTCATTTGTAACTCTTTTTTTTTTTACATTTTGTTCAAGTTGAAGACTTTCGATGGTGAGAAACAGTATTCAGTAATGTTTGCTGAGAATCATCAGGGTCTTCCATGCATATGCACACATATACAGTATGAACATTTGTATACTATATTCCTGTGTACTTTTAAAATAGTTAATCCAAGGGAACAGAGTAAGGGAGTGTAGAAACTGTGAAGTGCGCTGTTTGCAAAAATATGATTACAAAATGTCCATGACTTTGCAGTGCAATTAGAGTCCAATTTGAATGCAAATGTCTTCTTCCTGCCCTTATGAAGATAATGATGGCTTCAGCATGCACACACAATTCTCAGAACAACTCTGCTGGCACGGGGAAGGGCACATGCACACCCGTTTGGCTCCGTGCATCACACAAACCTCGAGGTGCACGCGTCTCTGTGTGTGTGTGGTGCACACCTGACAGGTCGGTTTTGTTCTTATCTCGCTAGTAGTCTTGTAAAGTCAGTGCTCGAGAATAGCGGCTCCCAAGCAGTGGCCCACTGCGCACAGCCAGCTCAAACTCATTTATATCCTCTGCTTATTAAGCTCCGTGTGCTAATGAAGAGAGTTCCCATTAACACCAATACATTTCACAATGTTAATTAAGCGGACATGGTTCATGAAGAAACCATAAACTTGCTTTCGGAAAGGAATTCAACATGGGTTAAGGGTAGCTGGTAACTGGTTAGACGACATACGTGACAGGAGAGTGTTATCTTGGTTGAAGTTTTGGTTTTGCTTTGATTTTTTTTTTTTTTTTTTTGCTTTTGAATATACAGTATACAGTATATACTACTTGCTTCAAATGAATAAAGTAATACAAGTCAAATATAATAACAGTAGAATATTAAAGAAGTTTAACAGCAATAAGATTTTTCTTATGTGATTATTGCTTATGTGATTTTCTTTTTTATATGAATAATTTTAAATTGCTATAGAGAAGTAGTTTGTTTGGATCGACTTTTAGCATTTTTGTAGCTATTTTCTTAAAATGGCATTTAGATAAATATAAAAATCTCATATTGATATGACTGAGATCTAGGGGTATGCAATAATATTGTAGTTGCTATTTAAACGATATGCGATTTGACATTATCTAATATATATCGTAAAAAACTAAAATAAATTCAGAGAATGCACGCATACACTACATGATATATGGAAATAGCTCGAGCATATATTAGAGTTCACGTTTTCACTGTGTGATTTAGTCGATTAAAATACTATTATAATTCACAAAAATTCAAGATAAGGTCTCAAAAATGCAGCCAATGACTTTTATATGTCTTACATTGCATTTAGGCCTAAAGGAAAGACAATAATGGTGTGTTCACCTAGTATCTCTCCTAAAGTGTATCAACCGTATGGTCTCCCTGACTTGCTCTTTGTCTCTCTTCATATTGTCCAGCTTCTTGAACGCCACTTTCCCTTTGCACATTACTTTAATTGTAATTGCTCTCTATCTTTGGGCTTGAGTCTTGCAGGATGATGAAAGACGTTGCATTTACGCCTTGTTCTATTGCTTTCAAAATCATTTACTACTACAACGTGCCCAGATGATTAGCGAGACAAGGAACTATTTGATTTATACCTCCTGACAGACCTGTTGCAAGAGAGACCCAGATCATGTCATTTTTATTAAGTTTCATGTCAAACGCTTATTCTAAAACTATTAGTCACCATAAGAGAAAAGACACAAACCAGGGCCAAATCTGTCTTTAGACAAATGCTTTTCTGTTGTTCAGTCCTGAATCATGTTCCACTGACACAGTCTTTATTCATTCTCTAAATGTAGCCATTCATTATGATATTTTTAATTTAGTTATTTCTAAGGTTGATTACAAAAGCAGCAACATCCAGATTTATTTATCTGCTTTAGTTATCTGTGTAGATTTATTGCACGTTATTTCAGGAAAACTGTATGTAATATCACTGTAAACTTAATTGTACAGTATTTTATTATTATTATTATTATTATTATTACAAAATGTATAATAATAGTAATTATTATTATAATAATTATTATTTTTATTTAACACTGTCACACATGTAAAAATATTATAAAATATTATAATTTCATTATACATACACACATATATATATATATATATATATATATATATATATATATATATATATATAAAACTCATAAATATGAAATATATAAATTATTGTTTTAATGTTTAATAATAGATTTAGTTGTAATGTATACAGTAATGTATTATTAAATTGATATAATAATAATAATAATAATAATATAATAATAATAATAATAATAATAATAATAATAATAATAATTATTATTATTATTATTATTATTATTATTATTATTATATTATTATTATTATTATTATTATTATTCAACATTATATTAGCATTATATATTACTATCTCACAACAAAAACTTTTACTACTGCTTTTGCTTAGAAAACAACCACACAAATAAAACCTTATCTTCACCACCTGTTTCACTTTAGAGTCAAACCATTTAAAAAAAACAAACATTTATTTTAAGATATAAATGTAATTTAGAATGATGACTTTTTGTCATATCACATGGTGACATGCTTCACTGCAAAATATTAAGTTAAAAATAGACATTGGGTTTAAAGCACCTGAGAGAAGTGATTTCCATTGGTGAAGCTGTGTTTTTGGCCATCTGAGGTCGCTGTTTCCCTTCCAACCGAACTCGTATTTTGCCTCACTGAGAAACACTGAAAAGTTTTTGTTTTGAATAACAATGCATGCTGTAAAGAGAGCCTGTCTGTGATTGGTTGGCGATTTTCGGTGTGCAGTCTCTTATTGGTCCATAGGTTTTAAAGGGGGTTTCGGGGGAGCGCGTGTCCGTCTCTCTCAAGCTCTCATCTATGCGCTCCGCGTCCGTGGCAGCATCCACTCACTCTTTTACTACTGCCTGCGATGTGACTCCACGCCGCTCGCTCGCTGGAATATCACCCTGCGTGACAAGTGACGGATTTTACGCGCACGCCACGCCGTCCTGTTTTCTAAAATCAAGAGGACACCGCTGCAGCGGCTAATGCCTTTTACCATGACTGTGGGATTAATAACGATTTTGTGTGCTGTAACGGCCGTTTTCGCAATGGAAGGTAAATATGTGGATGTTTGTCACTGTGGAGTGTTACGCGCGCCGCGCGCTTCAGGTTTGACAGGTGAATGTCTCGTAGCGGAGATTTGCTTTGGGATTTATTCGCGAGGACTAAATTGAATGGAAAAAGATCTTTTTGGCATCCAGCGGAGTTGGGAAGGAGTTTCTGTGGTGGTTTTACAGACGCGTTGTGCTGAATGTTGCGGAATGAATGAGACGAGAGTACTTTAAATGGTTGCATTACTTAAAAACCCTGCTGGATTTATGGCAACTGTGGTTAAGAAGAACATAGTAGCGGGTCATTTTACGATCAACCAGCTAACATTATTCCGCTGGTTTGTTGCTGGTCCAAGATGGTCTTCTAGACTGGACCAGCTAAAAACCAGCTGACCATCTTGGACTGGCTAATGTTAAATTAGGACAAGAGAAACCAGCTGGTTCACCTTATGCTGCTTCAAAGAGGCTGTCTACCCGCTACCGCTTTTATGTGTTTGTGAAGGATTCTGAGTAACCTTTAAGACAATATTCTGTGCTGAATTTTGCGAGAATCTTAGAAGTGTCATTTTTGTGAGTTTTGTAATTTTTTGACAGTTTAAGTGCTTTTATAAAGAAAAAGTCATATTTTCTGGCAATATATTAACGGACAGGGTTAGTGTAATTTGGGGCAGTAAAATATTATGACTTTTTATATAACAGTTTATTCTTAGATACTTAAAAAAGCTAGAAATAAATATGTATCGTCCATAATCAGGATGGTTCACAATTTTTTTTTTTTTTTTTGTTGATTTACTTAAAAAAAAAAAAAAAAAATAGAAGAATGTTAGTGACTGCCAGCTTCAGTCACCATTTACTTTCATTGCCTTTTGTGTTCCACTGAAACAAAAGAAGAAAGTCAAACAGTTTCAGAATGATTTGAGGGTTAATAAATAATGTCAATTTCATTTCATTTAGGTGAACTATATTTAATTTACAAACCTGTATTGGACTAGTAGGCTAATACCAGCGTCCTGTTAGGAACATTTGTGTGAGCACACACCACCGATGAAGATCACCGGTGTCATGTTGTTTTCAGGTCACGTCAGAGCATGATTGATTCTGAAAAATCAAGCAGAAACACAGCGAGAACGAGAGGGGGTAGAAAAAAATCTCCCTCCTTGTCTGGCATTTGACAGATGGTGGTTGACTGGTTGTTGTGGCCATGCCAGAAATCAGACGTTCAGTTCAGCATGCTGTGTGTGTGTGTGTGTGTGTGTGTGTGTGTAGAGACTGGTCTCGAGATCAGTAATAAACACACAGCCAATATGAAGGGATTGTCTATTTGTTTCAATCTCCACTGCCTGTCCAATTTGATCCATCACACAACCTATTTGCTTGTCTTTCTGTCTGAAAACACTCTTACAGGTACTGCGTAAGTCTGTGTATTGTTCACACAGTTTTATTTGCAACCCTCTGCTGCTCGCTAACTCACTTTGCTTAATCGTGCATGCTATTCTTTCATGATAGACCAAAACCCTCAATGATTTAGCACAGGCAGTCAACGCTAAAAGATGTCTGTGCAAGCTCTAATGTGTCTGATTTAGATTCCAGCCATACAGAACAGACAAAAGTATTTCTGAAATTCATTTAGGGGAGTTTCCCCCTCCATGTTCAAGTTGAAGTGTGTCTGAAGGCGGCAGATAGAGGGAACGGGGTTAGTGATCCCTTCTTTAGTGGCTAATTGAAATGAAATTGGCCTTTGTGGTCTGAAGTGTGTTTGCTGTGGTAGGTTTGTGTGTATTAGCCTCTCCTTGAGCCTATATCAGGCAGATCAGATTATGGCTACTAATTGGCAAACCAGCCTAGTGACCACAAACAATGTGTCAAAGCCATGTGCACTTCTGAGAAGGCGAGAGAGCGGATGAAAGAGATGGGGGAGGGAGATGAAAAGCTTAAATGTGTGTGTGTGTGTGTTTGTGTGCGTGTGAGGAAGAGGAGGGTCTGGGGGACCATCTGGGTTAGCGGAAAGTGAAGTGACTCCGCTTTGAGATCTTTCCATGCGTCAGTGAGTTCATCAGCTGTGCCTTATATAAAAAAAATATGATGAATTAAGAATGCACACATATTTCCTTGCACTTTTGAAACACTACTAATGCGTAAATCTGTCCAGGTTAGATGATGTTAGATGGTTTACAATTGTCAGTCTGTGGTTTAAGGAACAGATGTGTGTGTATATATATATATATATATATATATATATATATATATATATATATATATATATATATACAGCAAGAGTATTATTAGTATTTGTAATATAATTAATAACTATAGAATTCGTGTTGTCAAAAGACCCGCTACTTCGGTACCAAGTCGGTACAAAAAGAATGAAAATGTCACGGTAAGAGGTTTCTTTAAGTACCGGTGGTACACCGTACCCGGTCAACCCGGTTCTTGACGCATACAGCGCTATGATTTCCGAGAAGCAGAAAACGTGGACGGAATCTCAAAATCCAGTCATAAATTCATTTTTATGGTATAATAATAATTTATAATAATTAGTCAAAGTTAGAATAAATGAATCAAATCAAATCTCCATATGGACCAGTATCTTTAAATGTTAAGCCGCAAAAGGTGGTTGAAATATGAATTCTGCACGTTCTCTGTGTAAATGAATGAATGAATCGCAGAGACGTGCAGGTTTGTTTACTACATAGACTGAAGCACCTGACGCTTGCAGTCATTTCAGCATCTGCCGTCTCAATGAGGACATAAACAACATCACCGGAACTGTTCTTCACAAGCATTTTACCGTTTCATTTGAGTAAAAACAATGTCAATTTAAAGGTATTCACTCCAACCCGTCAAAGTAAAAGTTATTTTTTACATAAAGGCATTTGTGCTAGAAATATTACTTCTATTTAGTAGAATGTATGTGATACTGCTACTACTGTTGAAAACATTTTAAAAACTTTTTTTATTTCTTCCATGTTTTTAATTTTAATAGCAAATCCCCTTTATTTTCCAAAAAATGAAATGTGTTTATATTTCATAAATTAAAAGACAAATTAATCGCATTACAGTAAATTAGGTTGGTTGATAATCTTGATTTAAAGGAAAATGATCTGTTAGAATTTTCACTTGAGTTGATAACTAACTGATGTGAGTCATACAAGCGAGCTTTATTATAAAGAATGCAATGATAATCTTCACTCGGATGAGCTTTCTTAGATCTGTTTTGCTTTTCATGTGAGTCTGGGAGGATTTAAGTGCTTAGTCAGGATTTTAAGTGCAGGTTTGATTGTCCTGCCGTTTTGACATTTTTTTCTCTCTGTGGAAACATCAAATAGTCTACACACACACACACACACAATCAGACATCCAAACCCTCGGTCAAGCCCTCACCGTTTAAAATCACTCATTCTGTCCTCCGTTACTGCCTTTTGTCGAAGTTCGTTTTATTGACTTCACCGCAGACTGAGCCAACAGTTGTTCTGTTAGAGACAAAGGACCCAGTGGAGTTCATCTACACCCGCTGCAGGGAATGCCACTGCCTCAGTGTATTGAGTTGACCTCAAATCACCTCCCCATCCAAGCCACTAAATGATTACTCCGTTGAACACGTCAACCCAGGACAGCATACTAATTCACACACTTTGAGATATATTGTTTATTTATTTTTTATTTTAATTTAAAAAAATTTATAAAATTATAATTTCATTAAAATGTATAGAGAAAAAGATCATGATCATCCAGATTGGCTGGATCTCCACCAGCATGGCACAGCAATAGATTTAAATATTTAAATATCAAGCAACTTATTTGTGAGTATTATAGTAATTACACTCACACATGTAAAAATAATATAAAATATTATAATTTCATTATATATATATATATATATATATATATATATATATATATTATATATATATATAATATATATATATATATATATATATTAATGAAATTATAATATTTTATAATGAAATTAATAATATTCTATAATATTTTTACATGTGTGACAGTGTAAATTACTATAATACTCACAAATAAGTTGCTTGATATTTAAATATTAAATCTATTGATATCCCTATTCTATAATATGTAGACATTCATTCTGTGTTTCTCTGTCTGTGTGAAGATTTAATTCATGCTTTTCTCTCCAATCAGTCTCTATCACCGCAGTTGACTAAAATGCACACAACGTGCTCATAATTTATTTAAGGGTGGACAGAACTGTGTGTTAGAAATTACTGCAGCTGATGTGAATATGAGCTACAGATGCCGACCACACTTTTCCTATTTCCCATTCTCTTTTTTTTCTACTATGGCATGCTATTCATCTTATCTCTCTCTTGCTATGCCATGCTGGTGGAGAATCCAGCCATGCTGGATGATCATGATCTTTTTCTCTATACATTTTATTTTAAATAATGAATGCATTTAGCAGACGCTTTATCCAAAGCGACTTACTCAGGCTATCCAATTTTTACCTATCATGTGATCCCGGGGAATCAAACCCTCAACTTGCTCTACCCACATGAGCTATCAGGAACACATAATATCTCTCTCTTATTTTATAATGATGACCAGATGATTGTAATAAATCCCATTTATTATTCCTGCTACTTTTAATTTGTTTGAAATAGTGGATCAATAACTGAATTCACAGTTATAGACACATTTCAGTTTAGTAGTCATTATGCAAATACATTTGACATCCGAGTTGCTGCCAGCCACCGTCCAATTAGAATCAAGTATTTTAGACAGCTAAATACTAATACTGCACACAATAAACTCACAGGCGCTCGGGGAGAGAAGTTGTTCTTATACGGATGATTATAAACCTCTTCATCACTAACAGGCTGAGTCATCTTTACTCACAAGGGGGTTAAAAGAAGTTTTCATGTGTCTTCTATCTTACATATCGCTGTCAGTCGTGTCTGAGGCTCAAGAGAGCAGCGAAGCGAAAAGCACTAATGACCTGTAAATGAGATCTCTCATCTCTCTCTAAGTGAATGACAGAAGACACAGACTTGGATCTCTTTTAAATAATAATGTGAGAGTCAAGTGGACTGCCATGGCTTTATGGATGTGCTGACCTGAAATGTTTTCTTTTCATTGTGTGTGTATGCTGACTGTCATTATATTGTTTTAGTGCTGGTCTGATGCTGATTTAACTGATTTAATTAGTTAATGTGGTTTCAGGTTTGTTTTAAGCAAGTGCTGGTTGTTACTGGTATGTTGGTCGTTTGTAATTAGGGCTGAATGATATATTGCATGTGATTGTCATGCGCATCTCTTCAGTAAACCCGTTTTTTGTCACCTGCCTTTCAGATGGAGCGGCATTTAATACAAAGAGCCGTCGTTTACTGACAAAGTATGCAATTTGCACTCATAATTCACAGATGAATCACCTGTGATAATGAATGTGATATTGCAGAGCTTGTATTGCATGTGATACATCGTGCAGCCCTAGTTAGTATAAACATATCTTATATTAATAATATCTTAATCCAATGCCAGTTGACAAGTTCTCTTTTGACCTCAAGTATTCCTGTAATCAAAGTCTGATATGTGACAGCCCTAGTATAATGCCAGTTTAGCTTGTGTATCAGCATAACCATTCCAGTTGATCAAAGAAATCTTGCTGGTGGTGACATCTTCTAAACACAGTATAATTGTGGTGACCAGCTGACAGGTAGTGTGGGTTGCATAAATCAGATTGAAGTATCCAGGTGTGTCGATCTCTGTATCCGTGCTCACACACTCTCCCTGCTGCAGTTTTGGACCCTGATAAATTGTTTCGGGGCATCTGGGTGATGCAGCTCAGCGAGACCATCTTTGGTCCTTCGAGATCTCCGTACTCTCCAGACACAGCAGTCAGATGGTCGATGGGGTGTGTGTTTGTGTGTTGGTGTGTGGCATCACGGTGGGACCGGCAGACCTCAAAGCCCTGTTGGTTTCTCGTCTTTTATGGGTTCTGATTTTCCTGTCTCAGACCGCCATCAGTCCCACTTCACGCTCTGTGGCTTTTTCAGCATCACTAGATTGGCAAACGAGGTCTGAAATATCGCCGGGAATCACATTCGGACCAGCTAATTGAAGGTAACAGCAAAAATGTCCATGAAAAAATACATTCCTACTTTGTTTGATCTAATGCAATAATTGATTTGTTTCTGTTTCTTGTGTTAGCCATAAGGAAGTTGGGTTAAATAGTTAAAAATACTATAAAAGTTCAAAGTTTGAAAAAAAAAGTCTCTGAAAATGCTGCACTGTCCTTTTGGATTTATGGCCCTGCTGCGTCATAGAATACCTCCCTCGGCCTCACCTTAAAAAAACATTTTATCAGATGATTTAAAAGTCACCTGGTTGGGACAGAGCGAATATATGTAAGTGCAAACACCTAGTTCACCTTAAAAATCTCTCATTCTGTGCGAAATGGCTGCAGAAAACAAAGACATTCTGAGGAATTAGTGTTGAAACTTAACTAAAATTTCAATATTCGGTTTTATTCAGTTTTCGGTACCAGTTTCGGTACCAAAGCAAAACACAAAAACAGGCTTATTAACATTATTATACAATATTATTTGTGACGGCATATATGCAAATTCATTTTCTGCCAGCAGGAGGAGCTTGTAGAGCGAGAGAGGTTTCCCTGGTAACGGCTGTAATCAGATAAGCCCTGAGCCAGTGCTCACAAGCGCTGCTTAGGTATTACAGGCAAGATTAAATAAAAATGACATACATAATTTTCTGAAGATAGCCGGTTTCCTTAAGAAATACGGTGATATAAAAACACCCACATTGGGTTTCGGCTTTTCAATGTATGGGAAACACAATGAAACTTACCCAATTGAACTCTTTCATTTGAACTGGGTGTCTGTCTTTAAAGTGTATTGTTAGTTTGGTGTGTTTCCTCCTTTTGAGGTCGCCATCCTTCAGTGCTTTTATGAAGAGAGCGCATCTGCGCACCTTTCGGATAGCCCATGAAGAACCGGGTTGACCTGGTACTCGATACCACTGGTACTTAAAAAAAAAAAAAACTGCTACCGTAACATTTTCATTTTTGTAGTACTGATTGATACCGAAGTACCGGGTCTTTTGGAAAACACTATAAGGAATGTTCAGAAATGATCTTTACAGTGAAACTGAATGAGTTTTAAAAATGATAAAAAAACATCATAAGAATATTGTCAAAGTAGTTCATCCATACTAATCTTACACTACTGTAGATTTACAGTAGTGTATTCCTCAGTCCTAAGTCCTCTCAAATCATATGAAAACTTTGTGTGAGGAACAGACAGTCATTATTCACTTACAATCTTAGTTATTTGTGAAAAAATGCTATGCATATTCATTTATTTAAAGCAATATATTGTCTTATACTAATGTTCAAAACTTGAGGTCAGTAAAACTTTTTGTTGTTGTTTTTGAAAGAAGTTTCACCCAGGCTGTATTTATTTGTTCAAAAATACAGTAAAAGCAGTAATATAATGAAATATTATTCCAATTTAAAATAACTGCTATCTATTTGATTATATTTTAAAATTGTATTCACTCCTGTGATGCACAGCTGAATTTCCAGTTTGTTTTCAGTGTCAAATGATCCTTCAGAAATCATTGGTATTTGCTGATTTGGTGCTCAAGATACATTTCTTCATAGTATCGATGTTGAAAACTGTTGTGCAGTAGTGTATATAAATTAGTTGGAAATTTCGCAGTGGCGGCTCTAAACCTCATGAACAGTTTTTCTGGGTGATGATGCCATATGGTGCAAAACGTTACAGATTTGTTCATGATTTTCACCCTATTCTAACTGATGCTTCAGGTCTATCACAAGTCAGCTGGCTGGTGTTTGCTTTAGATGTCACTGCCTCCTTCATATAAATCTTTGTTGCATTCGTGAGTTGCTTTAGATGGAATCATCTGCCAAATGAGTAAATGTACTGTAGATAGCTTGGTGGAAGGTTTACACCAGTATTAAAAAGAATAGTTATAGAATGTGGGAAGGGAAGCACTCTCCCAATAAGCTCATTGAGCCATCCTAATAGAGCCCTGCATGCAGGTTTGGGACAATACGAGGGTGAGTAATAATGACAGAATTATAATTTTCAAGTAAACTATTACTTTAAACTCCAAACTTCCCTCAGCACCTCACAAAAGCCTGTTGTCGTCGTGGGGTCTGTTTTGACTGGGACTGTTTTTTTTCCCATTGTCTTCTTTCTTACCCTGCACTGTCATTTTTTTTAAAGAAAGGAGGCATTTAATTAAAACTTGAGGCGGCACAGGCAGCAACAGAGAGTTCTGCTTGCCCAGAGCACAGCCAATAATTGGTTCTGT